>NC_077224.1:78733921-78967193 GCF_024763615.1 Phlebotomus papatasi | reverse complement strand
CTAATTGCAAAAATTTTAAAAGTAATGACCAACGCACAATACTTTTTGTTTGTAAACATGTTTTCAAAATTTCCCACGAGAATGAGCGAGATGACTAGATCTAGATCTCACTCACTCTCATTGAGATGTCAAAAACATGTTTACTAAACAAAAGTTATTGCGCGTTGAGCATAAGACCTTTCTGAATCCATTTTGAATCTATTTCCTAGACTGAAAAAACGCTTATAATCTTTCTAATTGTGTAAGTAGTATGGATAAATACGTGAGAAATTATTTTTGTTTTTTATTTAATCGATAGATAGATAGATAAATATTTTATTCATCGACAAATGCTTTAAAAGCGCAACAACATTACAAAACCAGTGACTTATTTTCCCTCTACTGCGTCCACCACCGTCTTAGCGTTGGTGACCAACCTCCAAAGGCAAACGGTGGAAATTCTCCTGCACAAATTGTATAAGCCGTTGCAGAAAACCTGCTTCTTTTATGCTTAGACATTCCTTACAAAATTACATACTTTAACAATTTTGAAAGAAAAAGCAAAACAGTCTTATTGGAAATCGTGTAATGACCTGTACAAACTATTGAAATTTGTGCTCATATTGGAGAAAATTCCCTAGGAAAAACTCTCAATTATGGACATAAATTTCTCTAGTGTGTAAAGGCTATAAGAGTAGTCTGTATAGATGATTTTCCCATCAGTTCCAAAGTATTAAAAGTGTGTTGGTTCGGTAGAGCACTCACTCTCTGCTACAATCCCGAGTTGTAAGTGTCTTTAAGTCACTAGAAATCTTTTGGTATTGAAACTGTATTGTGTTTGAATTCCAAAAAGCTTTGCAACATTTCATTCCACAGAAACTAAAAATTGAGAAAATAATTATGTACTCCTATATCGCCTATATCTCTAAATTTCGGAAAGATATCGTTGAAAGTTGTGGATTCGACAATCACTCCGTTAGTATTAAAAGTATGATAAGATGTGTACACTTCTTATGACCATTTATAATGTGTCTAAATTCGACGGCTCCATTACATACTATGCTCAGTCGTAGTGCTATTACTCTGAGCGATATGTTGTTCCTGGGACCTAGATCTACAACTATAAAAATTTGGTAGTCAACCTAGTCCGATCTCCGGGTAACGAAACATTCCTTTTAAAAAAAAAATTATACAGGCAGCATAGGTAATCGCCAACTTCGTATGGTTCTCCTGAAAAGTTGCCATTCTGAGATAGAATAGTATGGAATGGAGCCGTCGATATATTTCTTCAGGAATGGTAATATCAAATCATAAAACTTCTCTTGTAAGGTAAAGTGCCCTCGCTCGACCGGTTCCTCGTCTCGACCGGTAGATTTATTTATTCAATTTATTTATATTTGCCATAATATTTTGCGTATGATCTAACATTAATAGGTCAATTATTCCATGAATAATATGGACATGGACCAGTGACAATTCATAGAAATTGACGAAATTGACCATTAAACATTTAAAAATTGACCCAACGAACGGTCGAATCGAGGAACCCGGTCGAGTGAGGGTACCTTACATTAACAAGGCGTACTCGACCTGATATCCAGGACAGAATATTGCTAAATGACTAATGCCTTAAAATTTAGTGGAACGGGAAATATTTACCGAACAAATTGTTAACAAAGTAATTACTAATAATAAAAAAATAAAGTGAGAAACATTTGTTAAACTATTTTAATAACAATTCTCAGGATAATTTAGCAAACAAATTTTAAATCCTGTTTAATGAATTATATAATGTAAACTGATAACTACTGGTCAGACGGGTAATATAATTCGGTGTTTCTTTGAAGAGAGCAAGAGCGTGGAGAATTCATTTATATATCTCAGAGGGAAAATGCAAAGAAATGCGAAACAAGTCATAAAGATATTAGAATAATCAGGTGAATGGAAATTCCATTTGGGATTTCTGTGAATCTCATGGAAAAATGTTTTTCTTCCTGGAGCACAAATAAGGGAGGATTATTTATTATTCATTGATGACAAAAGTTTAAGAGACGATGGGGAAGAATAGGGATTTCTGGGGGATTTCAAAGGCAATAAGATATTGAGTGTATTCAATCTGTGAATCTCAATCGAAAAACTTTGCCATTTCCATCATCATGTGTATACATTTGTGGATGAATATCTCTGGAGATTGAAATAAAAGGTCACTCTTCGGATAGATTAACTTGAGGCCCCAAAAAGGAGACAAATGCAATGATGAAAGACAAACAAACAGACCCACATCTTGATTTTTTTGCTCGTATATTTATTTATTTATCACGCTTCTGACGATATTTCATACATTTCATTCAAGGCGAAAGATGAAGAATTTTTGACTGATAGATCTTGTCTTGGGATCAGCCACAATGGAATATGCTGAAGAAAACTGACAAGTTATTGACATTTTTCTATGATTTTTGGTCTTATCGTGAAAATCATCCCTTTTGCCACAAACGATTGAAAATTCGATGATATTTTTCAATCAATTCCCAATTGAGACAGGTGACAAATTCCTTTTGGCGCCAACACAGAGAGGGAATAACGTAAGCACTTCCATGGAGGAGTCAAAGTCAATTAGAAAATTTTTCACATAAACAGAATACCATGAGCTCATCAATAAACTTCTCAACGAATTTCTTACGCCTTATCGATCGGAGGCATCGTAAACATTTATCGTTTATCAGCGTGAGCAAGGAAACATGACCGCAAAACATCAAATTTATAGGTGAATATTAGTGGTATTTTGGGCCATCAAAGTGATGAAATTTATGATAAGAAAGGTATTATAATTCTTACGACTTTACTCAAGTACTTCAACTTGAGAATTTAAGAGAAAGTTTGTTATGGAAAAATGTGATTGAGAGATTTGGTGTACTGCAGTACATTTTATATTCGTTTTTTTTTTTTTATTCCGGTATAAAATCTTGTTTTGTTCTCGGTGGTTATAAAATCGTAAAAAAAAGAGAGAAAATAAATATTTGTGATTTTAATTTTAGTTAGAATGAATTTTTACTACTAATGGAAAAATAATAGGTAAATAGTTAGATATTTTATCATTAATGACTTATACGGGATTCAGATCTAAGGCTTAGCCAGATGACTTATTTTTTTCTAATTTCTTTTCAATCAAGATTTTTTTGGAAAATTTTCACTTAAGATTTTCACTTGAGCAATATGGGCAAGCAAGCAATCCATTAAATTTCGAAAACTAATAAACTAGATTACAGTTTTGAATTTCGAGATCATCGAAATCAAGAGTCGAAAAGCAGGTGAAATAGGTATCGATCACTCTTCTGAAAGTATCGTTTAATCTTCATTAGAATATGGTCGAATTGTTAAATAGACATCCTTAAAAAGAAATAAAGAAATAGTTAAATTGAATAAAGTTGATTTATAGAAAAATAAAAACTTAGGATATTTTTTAATTCAGCAACAATGGCATAAAATCCTGCGATAGGACTGTTTTGATATAGGGGATGGGTGCCCCATCTCCTCTTCATTATGAACTGTTCATCACCAGGCATAAATATTAACTTTATTACTCTTTAACAAGTTCTTTGATTGTAAAACAATGCGTGACTGACGTTCGAAACGTTTCGAAATAAAATAGAAAGTCTGTCAGACTATCTATTTTAGTTAGAGCACACTTGGAGAATTTATAACAGTGGGTGGAGAAAATTTATCTCAGGAATGAACCACCAGGGGAGATTTTCCGAGGCTCACCGGTGCATAGCACAGTGGGGTACATTTCGAAATCCCCCCGTATAGTAGACGCCTAAGTGAACATTGTAGCTCCTCATCTTCTATCTATTTATATAAATTTGAAAACTATTTGTAATTTATTAGGATAATTTACTAAACTTATTGGCTCATAGTTTGTACGGAATTTTTTCATCGTTTGTCCTGAGGTTAGAAATCCATGTCAGACGTATATCTACACATTGATTGGGCGGAGACAAAAAACATTTAAACAAAAAAAAAAAACAAAAATATAGCGTTACTTAAAAATAATGTTAAATTTAAGTGTCCATTTAGTCAGGGAAAATTTGCTAAACTTAGGGTAAATGTGCCCCAAAATTCTGAAAATTATTCAACTTATTGGCAACAATTTTCTTAAATAAGTTCCTTTTAATGATTAAAGGGTTAATTCTAATACACTGACATGTGTTTTGTGTGAAAACTCATAAAATTTGTGGCTTTGGAGGCAACTCATGATAATTTTGGCACTAACTTAATTCAACAGCGCGTATTTTATGGATTTAAGAAGAGATGAAATATCAGACCACCAGGGTTCATTTCAACTATCAACGATAAATCTCTGGAAACTTTTTATTTCCGTTCTCTCTCTCTCCTCACTGAAGTCTTCTTGTGGATTTTCTCCATGGCTCAATGTATGCGCCCGATCTTCGTGATCACGCTGAGTAATACATCAATTTAGAGTCATTCGAAAAAATCAACGGGAGCGAAACGCTATTGGATTTTTTCTTAATCGTGCACTACATTTTTAAATGGATATCATATGTCATCACATGGCATTTCTCCTACAAAATCTACTCCCTCACTTTAGAAGATATCTCACGCACAAAAAGAATGCAAGCGAAGTTCATCGGAAGAATGCAATTGAAACAGAAAAATATTCAAGGGGTTTAGTTGAAATTGCCTGGTTATATCTTCTATTTTGGTTCGGTTTTTCATCTTATTTTTTAGGATATGTGTGAAGAAGAAATGATGTTCAACAACATGACAATTACATATGTTAGACTAAAAAAATAAGCGAAGCGAACACACTTCGTAGAGTGTTTAATCCTATAAATTGCTGAAGTTTACAGTTATTCTTTAATATCAGTGATAAGCTTAATAAGCTTATAAGAACCAATTAAGAACGATAAACATGAGTATTTAAGTTAAAGAAAATTCTGTAATTCTAAATTAATGTTTTTTAAATTGAATTGAACACGTTGATAATACTAATACCATGTTGAGTAGTAAACCTATTATTAATTCCACACTTCAATTTGGTTAGTAAAATTTGGGCAAAATATACAAATTTGTACAGTAAAGAGGAAAAAATTCAATATAGGGGAAACTGGGGCACCACCAAACACGGGGTACCACCAAACACTAATTTTTATTTCTCAACTACTTGGACTATGTCGATCATTTCTTCAGTGGACAAGCATCCCTATAGTGACTATAAATTCCTATAGGCCTTATCCTCTGAAGGCTAATATCCGATTAAAAAATCGCAGTGTTTGGTAGTACCCCGTGTTTGGTGGTGCCCCAGTTTCCCCTATATTATAAATTTATCAAAGTTGCTCAGTAAAAAACTATATTTTGTAGTAAAACCAAGAGTAAAACTTAAATTTTGTTTGTAAAAGATACGATTTAATGAAAATTTCACCTGATAATTTAAAGAATCTGCAATTTTCCAATTCTCCCTCATTCATTTTTTGCTAAAAGTATATTGTCTTAACTTACAGAATGCCTTATCATTGGATTTTTCTTATGTCCACTACGCACTATACTGGAAAAGTTGTAAGTCACTTTTTTTTTGCAAATTGTGACACGGCTAGAGGCCAAACGGTGAGATATAGCGACTTCCGGTCTTCAACAACCCCCCCCCCCCCCCCATAAGTCAACATTATCTAGGACAGTCTTTTTTTTCTTTTTCCCTACTTCCTCCTGCCCTAAACAGAATTTTTTTGTTATATAATTAACGGTCAATAGATTTGATAGATAAGAATTGAACACGGATTTTGACCTTTGACTCCTTCTCCTTTATTTTCTCATAAACCGACGTTTCGGAGGGGGTTTCCTCCTTCCTCAGGTATGGAAATTTTTGGGAAAGAACTAGTCACAAAAATTGTTACACTACTTTCTGGACTTTGCACATGAAGCTTTTTCATCAACTGTAAGTATGTCGCTGTTGAGCAGTTGATGAAAAAGCTTCATGTGCAAAGTCCAAAAAGTAGCGTAACAATTTTTGTGACTAGTTCTTTCCCAAAAATTTCCATACCTGAGGAAGGAGGAAACCCCCTCCGAAACGTCGGTTTATGAGAAAATAAAGGAGAAGGAGTCAAAGGTCAAAATCCGTGTTCAGAATTTTTTTGCTTTGTTTCGAAAACGGCTCCTAATATTCTTTTTCAAATTTTCGAATATGTTTTAGAGGTAGTCTAGGCGAATATTTCGTTCTTAGACACCTACGTTCGAAAACTATTTCGATATCGAATTTGCGAACATCAAAGTTTAATCACTTTGGAAGGCCTATTATTCAACAGATTTGCTTAAATTTAGAGTTTTTAAAGATCTTGAAATTTCCAACATAACTGCATCGGATTTAATCGGTCATGTGTCTGTATAGTGCCCGTAAATGATTTACCTTTCTCGGATTTACTTTTTTATTTGTTCGAAGGCTTGTTAGTCATACTAAAATATCCTAAAACCTTCTTTTCTTAAGCAATGTCTTATTTTGGATTGCTTTTTTTTAAATTTATCAATAATTTTAATGGTTAGTAAAGCGTGTACATAAAAAAAAAACATTCGGAAAATTAATACACGGACAGCTCTTTCACGTGAGTTCGAACATTCCGCAAAGCTGGGATGCTTTGTTTATGTCTATATTTGACTGTTTTTCCTACAGAAGCGTATAGGCAATTCACTTTAAAATGGTTTTTTATTTTTAATTTAGATTGGTTTTTTATTAATTTTTTTTAATATTTTTAATATAAAAAATATTTAAAACGGACATATTTTTTTCTAGTGTAATGAATCCATTACTTGTGGTCATTGCACTATGTTATTTCGCTCTCTGACGTTTTACTTTTTGTAGTTTAGTTTTGAGACAATTATAAAAACATTTAGTACTGTTTTTGTTTCTTACCGAACTTTTTGTTCTATAAATTTTAATTATTTAATTGTCTAATTTAATTTAAAAACATTACTTAATCTACCCCATGAATATAATAAAAATATTTTACTTAAACCCTAATTAGAGAGATACGTGTGTAAATTAAATAATATTCACAGTAGTGTCAGTCTAAGTATAACAACGATGGAGTCAAGCCAACCAACTCTTGATTACATTGATTATGTGTTGTTCATTCTTGTGCTTTTAATATCATTCCTAATCGGACTGTACTATGGACTGTTCTCAAAAGTCAAACAAAACACACCAGAAGAATATTTTCTGGGAAATAGAAATATGGGTGTATTTCCTGTATCCATATCCCTCCTAGTGACCTTTATATCTGGTGTAAATATTATTGGATTAACAGTTGATGTTTATGCCCATGGAACTCATCAATGGCAATATGTCTTTACGGGTCTTATAATGCTTTTCGTAACGTTGTATATATTTTTACCGGTCTTCCACGAGCTACAACTTCCATCGATCTTTGCATATTTGAAACTACGCTTTGGCCGACAAATTCAACTTCTAGCAAGTCTTATGTTTTTGGCCAAATCTACGCTGTCTGCATCAATCTGCATCTATATTCCAGCTTTAGTCATCAATCAAGCGTCCGGAATATCTCCAGCAATTACAATGATCGTTTTAGGTTTCGTTTGCATCTTCTATACGGCCATTGGAGGTTTCAGAGCTGTAATTTGGGTGGATTTCTTTCAATCCAGTTTGATAGCTGCATGTTGCATTGTCATAATGGTCATAGGGCTTAAGATCGTAGGAGGAGTTAATGAAGTTTGGGAAGCTTCCAAACGGGGAGGAAGACTTATTCTTTTCAAGTAAGCTTTGTTTAAGATGTGTTAATCAAAAAAATAATGCATCTCTTTATATTCTTCTTCACAGTTTCAATCCAGACCCAACAATTCGCCTTACAACATGGGTCATGATTTTCGGTAATTCTTTTCAAATAATCCAATTTGGACTATCTCAAATGACCATACAGCGTCTTCTTAGTATTTCAAATGAAACTAAAGCCCGCAGCGCTATGTCTATCTTCTACATTGGATTCACATGCAGCACTGGATTTTTTATTGTAATTGCTTTAATATTATACACATACTACGAAAACTGTGATCCTTTCACTTCAGGATTGATAACGAAAATCGACAAATTGGTGCCTTACTTCATAACTGAAGTTCATGAACATTTTCCCGGTTTACCAGGAATTTTCAATGCCGGAATTGTAGCAGGAAGTCTATCTACCATATCCTCAATAATCAATAGTACAACTTTGTGTCTATTTGAGGATTTCGTTAGACCATTTCTCCCAGAAATGTCACATAAAAAAACTTGTGGCATTCTTAAACTTCTAGCATTTATCTTAGGATGTATACAAATTGCTCTGGCTTTCGTTATCGGAAAGTTGGGAACAATTTATGTCATTGTTCAAACGATACTAGGCTTGACTGGAGGAGCTACCCTAGGACTGTTTACGATGGGAATGTTTCTTCCTAAGGCAAATCAAACAGTAAATATATTACTTTATCGGAAATTGAGTAAGTATTGATGATATTTTATTAATTTTAGGGAGCAATTACTGGAGCTATATCATCTTTGATTGGAGTTGGGATCATCATATTTGGCAGCCTTTCAAAGAAACCTGAACCATTACTCCCAATGCGAATTGATGGATGCCTTCATAACATTACCAATTTTTCGAATACCACTTTGTCAACCGGAATTAATGACACTGAAAATGATCTTCCTTTGATCTTTCGCATAAGTTTTATGTACTATTCAACGATTGGATGCATTCTGGTATATCTTGTTGGATATCCTGTAAGTTTGCTGACTGGTGGCAACAAAGTTAAAGATCAACGTCTTTTAGCGCATTTTAGAAGAAACAAAGCCTCCAACAATTTACCTCAAAATGCTGAAGAACTCCGCGCGCTTTCAGAGTAAATTTAGAAAAATTTTTCATCTAATAAAACATACTTTTCATCATTCAAGCTAGACCTTTTTATAACTGCAACGACTGCAACAGTGCGATATAAAAATGACAATAATAGTACAATAATAGTATCCTAAAATGGTTTAGTCAGCGCTTGAATAATTTTGTGGCAATTGTCAATTTTGAAGTATATTTTTAGGCCATATATAGACGATTAACCGAGAGACGACTTAACGTAATAGTGATCGAAATATTAATTAAATTATTCTGTCAATTTTTTAATAAGACATCTCTTGGCGTAAGTAGCGTAGGTCTACGCAGCTTCTCAAAATTCTTTGCATTATCCGAAAATAGGATTTTTTAATTGAAAATAAACATGAGATAGTTTATAGAACTTATCATCATGGAATGACCTTCGAGTTTAAAATACAAAACGCAAAAGAGAGAGGGAACGCCTCACTAACATCTTAAATCATATTTTTGTTTTTTAACTGACAAACATCGAGGGAGGGTGCATTTTTTGTGCGTGGAATCTCTTTTCATTAAAATATGATATGGCTCATTCCGCTCATTCCTTCTGAGAGTTTTTGGCTGACATTTCATTTCGAGTTCAAGTGTTTACCGTGTGAACTTCCCACGTAAAGAAACTACCAGTGTAAGAACTTTGACCAATAAAAGGTCAAATGTGAAAAAGTACAATATTTAAAAATGTCTTGTATGTTTACATACCAGCTATTTAAGGATTAATTTTTTATAATAAAATAATATATGAGAAATGTTCTTTTCATATTTTCAAGTAGTTTACATAATTTCCTAAAGTTGAATGCAGTTCAAAAACATTTGGTAAATAAAAAAATATATCACCAGAAGTTCCTCATCGTCTCTTATTCATCCTTTATTTTATTTATTAATTTCTATATTCACTAAAATACAAGTAACCTAAACATAGGGAAACCAATGAAACACTCTGACAAGGAAATTACTGAAAATGCTTTTTCTATTATTTTTTTTTAAATAGATTACGTTGATTTACACAATATTCTTTTTATGCCCAGCGCACAATAACTTTTATTTGTAAATATGTTTTCAAAATTTTCTATGAGAGTGAGCGAGATGAATAGATCCAGATCTCACTCACTCTTATTGAAATGTCAATGACATGTTTACAAAACAATAGTTATTGTGCGTTGGGCATTACCCAAGAACTTTTTCAAATCTACCTCTTATTTTTTATCTTAGCGGAAATAGACAATATTTCAAAGAGTTAACTTTAGGAAATAAAATAATTTTAACAAATTATGAAGTTATGAACTTAATAATTAGTAAAGAAAATAATACTTAATAATCTTTTAGTAGTACTTTTAGTAGTTGTGGAAACTTCCAGAGGTGTTCAGGAGCTATGACATTTTGGTATTTTGTAATTCTCTGTTCTTATAATATTGATAATATTAGAATATTTAAATTTTAAATCTTTTGATAAGAAAAAGTATTACTCGTCATGTCCTACTTATTTCTCCAAAAGATTAAAGGGTTCAAATCTACAGTAATAATTACTGATTTAGAAACCACACAGAAAAAAAACTTTCCTAAAATTGTTCCTAAATGTCTGTACTTTTTCACAAACATTGTTTGTAAATGTTCGTAAACTCACAGAAGAACGCTCGTAGAGTTCTGTCATTTGTTCGTAAAGTTTTGCTTAACAAACAAAAATGTAGGTAGGGGAAGTGCTCATAATTTTGGACAGTCTGCATATAAGCATCGATATCCTAAGTTTGAAGTGCGATATTTTCAATACTAATTGCCTTTTTTTGTTACTCTCTTTTCAGAAGGATTGTTTAGAAACTTGGCAAGCTATTTATCATCTCATTTTTACTAAAATTAGTTTTAATACGTTTAAAAATGAATTGATATGTAGAGGTGAATTTGACTCTTATTTTGGACAACTTGGTTATTAATTTTTACAACTTGGCTGTAAATTTGGACAGATAATCCGCCTCAACAGGATGCCCATTGTTCTTCATTTTATGAACCAATCTTACCAAGTCCTCTTCCTGGTCATGTAAGGGAAACGTGGAATGTCACAAGAAGCCCAGAAACTTTCCATATCATTCATTAAAGTGAGTTGACTTCGGTACTCCAAATACGTGCGGATTCGCTCATTCCCTGCCCTTCCCGGGAGCCTTTCAAGGCATTTCTCACTGCATCTCTTTCGTAGAGATGATGCTCCTTTGTTTTTCCAGGCATTTGTCCAACCTAGTCATCACAAAAGCTAAAACTTCACGAAATTTCGTGAGAAAAACACCTGTCCAAAATAAGAATCATCACCTCACTGGTGAATGTCTTAGAAAATTTCCCATTTTTCACACGAAAAATATAATTCACAAGGAAAATATCACTTCAGGTCAAATGTACAAATCATCAGTAACGTGAATCAACACAATATTCAATGAATATTCAATAATATCACTCAAAAACAGCGAACAAACTTTGTTAGTACTTCACCAAAACTAAATAAGACTGAAGTAAGCCACGAAGTTCTGTCATATTTCTCGTAAGCAATTGCTCACACTGAATTTTCAACAAAGCAATTTCAACTCAAATCATATTCAAATTTTAACGTATTTAGTATTAAAATCTTCCAAAAAGAACAAATATTTAGATAGAATTCATTATTCATCAAATATTGGAATAAAAATCCATCATTTTAATCAATTTATTTTTAGTGTCCAATTTTATCCTCAAAGTGTCCAAAATAAGAAACTGGACAAAATTATGAGCATTTCCCCTACGAACAAATATTTGTAAGATGTTTTTAAACTTGCTCATCAAGTGATCATGCTACGAATAATATTTGTGAAAAAGTACGAACTTTTACGAACCTTTATGTGGTTTATACGGTTTACGAGGATTTCGTAAGACCTAAGTAGAATTTCACAAACTTTTACGAAATATTTTTTTTCTGTGTAAAGACCTTCACGAATAATAATAATAGGCTTTACTTATAACATGTTCAATATTACAACAGAAGTTCTGGTGGAGACTGGGTAAAATTAGCCACCAAATAGATATTATTATTATTAACTGAATTATATAAATAAATCAATATAAAATTTATATTTGAGAAAATATAAGTTATGTGTATAGGTTCTCTCAATATTCCCTTCTCAGTCAAACTATAAAATTCTATTTCACTGTTTACACATTGCAGTTTTCCTGTTAAATAATGAGATTCACAAAAATCTTGACCATGTGACATAAATGTGTTATTATATAAAGATACATGTCCTAAAAGCCATTCATTAACTATATGTCAACAAGAAAAAAAGGTTCATTCTTGCCATTTCTTGTAAACACGACTACGACAAATAAATTACGCAAGTCTGTTGACCTTTCAAAATTCTCTATGAATATGATATCTTTTCAATATGTAACTGGTGTATTTATCAATTACAGAAGTAAAGTGTACCATCGGGAAAATTCAATGTTCCAATTTAAGATGTCAACAGTAATATAAGATCTGGAATATACCTAATTTTCATCATGCTATATCAATAAATGTCAATATTGTCAGTGTCACAGAGACTCAGGAATTTTAGCAATATGAATACCAGTTGCGTGAAATGTGCTTATGATTGGGCCTTTTGATGTTTACGTACTTGATGGTGAAGATGGCAGATTTAATTATCTTTCTGTGTGAAATTTATTTTTATTTTTTTTACGAAGGAATCAGTATTCATAAACTGAAAGTGCTTTCCATCAACTTAGGCTCTGAATATTATTAATAATATTTCTAAGTCTTGTCTGTTCCGATGCCATTTCCGATCTTCTCTGGATATGAATAAAAAAATCAAAAACTCAAAAGCAGGATTGCTGGGGCAGGGACTGAGAAAAAATAAGCAAAACTCAGCACATGGAGAAGTTAGGTGATGATGGAGACAAAGAGTGGCATGAGGAGTTCAAATGTACACCTTATAGACATCCATGAATGATGATGACGAGATATCAAACAAACGGCTCGGGAGACTCGAAAGTGAGAAATTTAGATAAACAAATAATCTTGTGTATAAGAAGTTCACAAAAAAGATGCATTTCAATTGCATTTGAAAGAAAACTTAAAGGAGTGTATTTTCGGGGGAGTTTGGGAACGAAGTTAAATGATGAAATGTTCTCCATTCCCTATAAAATAATCACCACGCCGTTCCACGGAGTTTTCGTGACTTGTGTTGGATTCTTCGGCAATTACTCGGACTTAAAAGTAAGGCGAAAATGGGTTAGTACCTTACAATTCTTATCTAAAAGAACATAAATTTAAAACAAAATTTTGCATCTCTTCATCAGACTCAGAAGACATCTTTCGTCTTCTCACTTATATACAGCGCCACCCAAAGTTTATAGTATTAGAATACAATAATTTTACATTTTGCATAAGGTCAAATTTCTTTCATTGTCAGCTAATGAGTTTGAGGATATACAGAAGAATCATTAGGAGAATGTAGACATAGTTCGCATACTTAAACGATGTAAATTTTCTTTTTGTTTGTGAAGATTTGTAGGGGAATTCAGTATCACTCTGACAATGCCATATAAGATATGACAAATTGTGTTCGAATATCAGGAGAGCTTTCTCAAAATTCTGATTCTGTAGCCGTGACATTGCCATTTCAGCTTACGTGGCATTGTCAGAAATCACATTTAATATTTCTAGAAATTTATATGACAGTGAATTTTATTGAAGAAATCACTAATTAAAAGAGATTTCATTAAAAAAAAAAAACAATGAATTTCATTTTCAAACTCATGTGATATACTCGTAACAAAAGACTCAATTGACATTGTCAGGTTTCGAACTTGCGTATGACAATGTCATGAAAATTACAGAATTCCCTTATGGTGAACCATTTCTCATATCGTCTCATGAGCTTAAATATTCTCAGAAATGACAAACTAAGTAAGAAATGACTAGCTCTTTGCAAACAAACAGAAAATTCGCATCGTTTGAAGATACAAAGTGTGCGAACCACGCCCAAATTCCCCTACTAGATCCTCTTTTAACCATTTTATTAATTTCCAAATAAAATTCATTTAATCAAAAATAGAGAGTACAATGGAGTAATTCTTGTCTCTAACTATACTGTAATTTTAAGATTTACGCACTGTTTCAGATGGGCAAAAAGAAAAAGGACACTGAGGGAAAGTACATGCCCTAAAATCAAAACGACTTCTTCGTGATGTTTTTCTTTTGCGTATATGAAAGAGTTCGAGAAATCTCACAATTCCAATTTAAATACAGTAGAGTTCCTCAAATTTGAACATTTGGGGGGTATGGATGACATTTCTCACTCCTCAAATTTGAACAATATTTTTAAAAACGTAACGGAATTCATGTAAAATTCATTTTTCCTAAATTTCCTAAATTCAAGAAAATAACTTTAGAGAATTTTTCAATGTAATTTGTTGTTAAATAGATGGATTTTGATGAGGAAATTAATATATTACGACAATATTGAGGAAACACCAGAGAAAAATAGTTCTTATTCAGACTCCATGCAGAATTTCTTTTACATAACCTTATATTTTACATTTTAAATGCAATCGTCAGTCGTTCAAATTTGAGGACTTCAAATTTGAGGAACTCGGCTGTAGGTTCCATTCTAAATTACCCTATGAATCCTCCATATCAAACAATTTGAAGAAATGTTATTTTTGTATCAAAACAACTTTGACCGTTGACTACTTGTCGTCATTCTTTAGTTTAGAGTCTTTTATCTAATCAGAGAGTTGTAGTGCTCAATACTGCTCCTGTTCAGATTTACAGCAGTTTCTCGCAGGGTTTTTGCTGCTAATATTGTAATGCAAATATCAGATCTAAAGTAATTTTAAGACTAAAGGTTTAGCTCAATTATTCGAAGGTCATAAAATCCTAAATAGCAACCAATTTTATTGATATTGCAGAATCTTATAGATCATTACCATTAATAATCCCAATAATCCAATCTTAAGTAAAAAAAATCCAAAACATCCTGATCAACCCCCTGGCAAGTTGCCTGAAATTTGAAGTCACTTTCTCATACTTCGATTTAATTTTATGTGAGAATTGTTTTGCACTCGCTACCATTAAGCTAAATATTTGAAAAGTGAGAAGTTTTTCCGTATTATAAGATACCTTTCCGTATGGATGGATAAATATACTAAATTTTTGATTAAATGAATTTTTTCCTCGGAGCTCTGTGAGCTGAGTCCGAGATCAATTGAGGAATTGGCTTCAAATAGCTCCATATAAAAAGGCCAACTTCCCAGGCGCTTGATCCTGATTGATAAGAAATTAGAGCAGTTAGGCCATATGCCTAAGCTTTAAGCCCGAAGCCTTTACAAGGCCTAGCCATTTTTTTTTATTAAAAAATCATTTTTAATGTCAAATGATTCAATAATGAAAGTAAACAATAATATTGGTTGATATTTAGTATTTTGAGACGTTCATTAACTAGGCTAAACCTCTGTTCAGAAGACCGTTTGAATTTAAGAAAAGATTTCTTAGACCTTTTAAAGAAATCGTCATGGATATTTCCATACCTCGTAGGAACATTTCCATTGCATTCTCACTGACGTGGAAGACATTTTATATAGGGTAATTGGATAGAATGTTTGCTCTTTCTGCGGGTATTGAGGATGAAAGATGAAGCAGAAAGCCAGAAGATGTGCGCAAAGTCAATTAATATTACAAGGAAAAATCCAACATATTTGAACCCTTTGATGTGTATTTTGGGAATCACATTCAATTGTACATTAATTCTTTATTCTCCCTGCCTGGGTTTTCTCTTTTTCTCCTTTCCGGCAGCACATCCACTCTAAACATACCATATAACCATCATAGATGAAATGCTATTTACTCAAGGGTTCCGTTCTATTGCTACTAAATGTTGTTCTTGTTTCTGGGATCTCTGCCGATGATGAAATACTTGGAAGGTTCAGAAGAGACTCTCAGAGTGAGATGCAACTTTTACAGAAGTCAATGATTGTGTATTTGGGAGGCCCTGTTAGCAAATACAGAAAACATTCCTCAAAATTGGTGGATTCAATCGGTGGCTTTTGTATAGTAAAAGGGAACAGTTGCACCAAGGCAGATCAATAAATTTACGCAGTTTACACCAAATGACCATAAATTTCCATCTGACTCTGAGATAACATCTCACATGACTTTTAACGCATTCACGCCGGAGGAGCAAGTGAAGACAAAACGAGACTCCTCAATAGGTTCACAACTGCATCTCAAGTCTCATACTTCTCAAACACTCTCACTGCCAGATCGAGAAAAGATTTGGGTTGGACCACAGGTTCGTAATCTGTTTAGATTGCTTAAGAAGTTCTTACAGAGCTTTAGTATTAAAATATGTTACATATAACATATTTTAATTTTATTAATCGTATAATAAATATTTCGTTCGATTTTTACAATACTGGGACAATTAGTGAGTCTGTCTGACTGTTAAGGAGGATCATTTTTTATAGTCAGTTCTATTTTATTCTGTAATTACAATCCTCTCTAAAGCTTAGAGTATTTTTTCAACTTGATAAAAATAGTTTTTTGAAGAAAACCTTTAACAATTACTTAAAGATCTGAGGAGTAAGAGAAAACTCTAGACAGGAAGACAGAACAAAATTTCGGAATGCATTTGATATTTTTAAGTAATCAATATTCAAGAAAAACTAGCTGGATTTATTTAGCTTGAGTTCTTAAACCTATGGCAAATACAAGTCAAGCGAAAAAATTCGTCTGACCGAACTACCCCATCCTACCCTATTCCTCAATTCTGAAATTATGTCCGTAAATTTTAAAACTTTAAATCGAAATTTGAAAGCTGATTCCCTGATAAAGAACCTTTTTTTTTAAAAATTAGACATCTTACAATGTTAATCTAAATCACAACAAATTTAAAACTATATGTAAAATTTTAATTTTTTGTCATTTTTTTTATAAATTTTCTCCAATTATAAAATTGATCACCAAGACCATTCAAACTTTAAGTCTTTTTTAAAAAAAATTTAAAAGGAGCTAAAATAAGTTTTATTAGTCTGTAACTCTGAATTAAATATTTTCAATTTTAAAAATAAATATTTAATAATAACTATTATTAAATGTTGAATTAAATTAGTTTAATCTGAATAGTGTAAGCAAGTGGTGCACATTTCATATAAGTAGTGCATAATTTAGCGAACATGTGCTAAATATTTAATCATATGATTTCCTCATTTTGCTTTTTATTTTTGATAGAAATAGTATGTTTAAATTCGTAGTTAAATGCAAAAAATAAAAATTAGTTAAAATTGTTATAGTTTACTTAGTTTAATTGGTTATATTTTAGTTTTACTTTCTTGAAAATTCCTCAAGTTGAAGAAAAGAAGAATTTTGATAAAACATCAAAGTTATGTTGCTTCCTCTCTTATCCTTATTAGAATTAAGAAGACACATGTTCAATATCCATGAAAGCAGGACCTCCTAAAAAGCAGGATAATGATTTTCTCTGCCAGATGTTAAATCCCAAGCAGATGCAGCACTTATAGTGCTACTCTTAAAACTCAAGACACGTTACGAACCTCAGTCTTAACCCAATATTATGGTCATAATCGTTTTATTACTGTAATCGGACACTGCATGATGCATTGCAGTAAATGATGAAAAGGAGAGAAAAATCTCTCCTAATGAGAATCAAGTGAGTAAAAATTCTCACATTGAGTCCGTATAATTGAAGACGATTGAGCATCTTATGAAATTTTATATTTCAGCCACAATCTCCCAGTGAGCCCCCCCCAATTAAAGTTCCATTGATGCAATTTCTTCTTTTGCACCTCCTTCTTGTGCTCATTTTCCATGTCGCCCTCCAAGTCTTTCTCACTCCTTCGGAGTATGGCAATAAAGTGCGCCACATTAAACCGTGTAATTTGAGTATTAATGAGTTCGATCACATAATCAGCTTATGCCAATGCTGGTAATCGGCAGTATTAATCAGTAACCCACATTTTTTTTCTTCTGCCAAAAAAAAACCGATAAGACCTTCCTTCAAGATCAGAGAAGAAGACGAGAGTGCAAGGTGCAATCGACGAGAGTTGTTGATGTACACGCTTAATTCGATAACTAAATCATAAAGGTGAAGTATAATATTGGAACTTTATAGACTTACTAATTGAGGGTGGCAAATGGAATGCATAGTCATTAAAAATATAGCACATAAAACAGTGAAGTGCTAAATGTACATAGTTTTATTAGATACACGACAAATTTTATAATGCGAGACTTGAATGGTAATGAATTCGTTTTATGAACTGGACTTGCAACAACATTGTAGATTGTAGTTGTACTGTCCTGTTTTTGCAACATAGATAAGCAATAAAGGTTAAGTATAGTTCTAAAAACAATGAGAAACTATTTAGATTGTATTACAGCGTTACAGGTAATTTATAATAAATATGTCCCTCAAATTCTTAATATCGTATACGCAAACACTGCAATTGCAATTACCATATTAATCATCATCGGTCTATCCAGTCCCGGTCTAGAGCCCAAACAATAAGATTAAGATATATCAATTCACAGGTTTCGGTGATCATTCTTTATAATGATTCCACATGCAACTATATGGAATAAATTAAATATTTTAACAAATAATCAAATCGTATTAATGAATTTTTAAATATTATTGGTATGAGTTTGAATTAATTAGAAAAATTGATTAATCTACAATCAATAGTAATCGATTTAATTGTTTTTGTACCGGTAAACAATTCAAGAATATTATCACAAAACGATCTTAATGCCATTGGTAAAGCTTATGAAGTAATAAAGAATCTGGCAATATTGTTATTAAAAAAGCTAATCTTAGTCATTTGACTAAATTACAAATTTCAAAGCTTGGTCTCTCAATTTTGTCATTATCAAACGTAAAATATTAGTAAAACAGGTCATCCGAAACGCCTACTCTTTATTTAAAATAAAAATTTTAAAATCATAATTAAAATTATCTATTTAAAAGAAAAATTAAAAATATGATTAATGGAAAACATTTTCAATTTCAATTGTTTAAAATTGCAAAAATACAGCTCCAAGACAAAAATTATATAATTTCGCAATACAGTACACCAAGCAAGGATGGTAGATGCACCTTGAATAAAGATATAAAAGTCAATGGACAGGTCAAGAGCAATTACGGAAAGTCTTTGTAGGTAATTAATAAGCAAAAACCGATAAATTAGTTGATTATTTTCCAGTATCATGAGCACTAATGAGAGAAATTAATTTGTACAGAAGCCTTTCGCGGTACAAATCTCTCAATGTACAGACATGCAAATTTAAACCATATTTTCGATTCTGAAAGTGTAATTTTATCCATAAAAGGCCGATAGAGTGTATGGTGTGGAGAGTACGGGTATCATGCAATTTAAATTGTTCACTTTGTCACTCTGGCCGTCTCATTCACATGAGATTGTCAATTTATAATTCAAAAAGTGCATATTGTGTGAATTTATGGGATATAGGCAATTGTAAATTGGTAGTCAAGAGAGAACTTAATAACTCACGAGAGATCTGCCCGAGAGATTATGGTAGAAATGCTATTAAAATCTGTGAACTGAAATGATTAAACAATTCGATGGATTAGTGCAGCAAATACTAGTGAATTGCATAAATTCCTTATTACTTGGTCTTATTTCCGAACATGCCTTCGACAGCGAGGGTGGCGGATGCTGAGGATGCAGTGAATGTCAGAATGTCTGGAGAGATTCCTCAGTGGCACTCATAATCATCCTACCTCAGCATTTATCTCAAACGCATTTTTGCTGATGGTGTGAGAAGACGAGAAAGAATTCAAAATCACTCCATTAACATCAATGGTCGTCACTTTTCACGTATATCATTTGTCAGTTTGTAAACAGTCGGTCCGTGCCAGAGGCCACAGGGCGCGAGGAAGAACTGGAGAAGTCTCTTTGATGCTTTCGGATATGAATAACACTTCGTTAGTGTCATTTTCATTCCGTCTCTTATTCAATCGGACTCGCGTGGTAGCACTTCAGATGAGCAAGAGTATTGTTAGTGATTGGTCTCATTTTGATTTTACGATTTAACGACATACTCAATAGTTCTCTTCCTTCGCAAACGGAGCCTTAGTAAACCAGTGCAGTGTGGATAGAGCTTCAGATCTATGAGTGTGAAATTCCATAGGTTCGAGACCGGTCGTCAGCTTTAAATCGGTAGGAAAAGGATTAAAATGATTTAGGCTAGCAAAAAAAAAAGAAGAATATTTGGCATCAAGAGTTGTACTCTAGTCGATGAATCATTGCCACTGTTCCAAAAATGAGCAGCGTTTAAGTAAGTTGAAAATGAGGTCCTTATAAAGCATTTTCCTCTGAAGCATTTTAAGTTTATCGTTTGACTAACATTTAATTAACATTTATAGTGAGTGGCCATAAGACAATTCAATGGCCAATACACACTAGAGAAATTTATGTTCACATTTGGTATTATGAAATTTAAACAGGGTGACATGATAACTCCTTTTCGACAGTATCGACTGTCGATTCTAAAAAATTGAAACTATATCTGTACTTTTTGCAGCTAATATAAGTATTCATCAACAGTCACAAATTTTTAAGAATGTCACAATAAATGGTCTAACAATGCGTAAGAATTCGTCATTCACCTAATCTAACAGATACAAATTTATCAATACTATCGATTCGATAGTATCTAAAAGTTATCATTCCATTCCAGTTTTTTTTTTAATGAGTTTTTAGAATGCTTCATACTGACGAAATCTTTTATAGTGTGTATAGAGTAAGTGTGCCAAATTCCGGCCAGCTTGCAATTCCGGCCACCTTTTTTGTTCCTCGAATTTCCATGAACTTTTAGATTTTACATACTCTAGAGATTATACAATGCAAAAAAATAACAATAAATGTAACTTCAACAAACGAAATTACGTAAAAAAGACAGTGGAAGAATTCCCGAAGGGCAAGAAACTATGAGAATCAAGGTGGCCGAAATAGGGCACCAAAACTCTGTCTATATTTTTATTCATTTTAAAATGTATTAAAAATTATTTTAAAATAAATAAAGACAGTAAAATCTTTACAAGACTCCAAACAACACTCATTCAGAAGAAAGAATAAAAAAAAAATCTATTTAAAATATTACATTTCAAACTTGAGACTTTGACGCTTGCATGCAACTATGCCGAAATTTGGCACACTTACCCTACCCCATTATCCAACATTCCGATTCCAAAATGTATAGAAAAAGCATGATCATCATTTTGAATTATTTTCTGACCAATTTGAATATTTTGCTTGATAAATTTGCTAATTCACTGATCAAAAATATTTTCCCAAATTAATGCTCATTTAAATAATTAAGCATGTACTAAGTATTCGAGTATACAGGGAAGCTTCATGCCCTTCATCTCATCATCTTGGTTTCATTCACCGAAATCTTTTTGGAGTGTCGCGGGTCATCATTCAAAATCTCTTCACGATAAATTGCACTGCGTCGATTGCGGAAAAAAGAGGCGAGAAAAATGGTGAAAAATTAACAGATAATGTTGTCACCAGCGAGAAATATTTCAGGAATGAAAGAAATAAAAGAATCCTTTGTCGGTGCATCAAAAACGATTTTGAAAGAAATGTTGAAGCCCCCAAGTAAGAAAGAGGCGCATTATTTATTTGGCAAATTAATGCGGCTCAAAATCAGACGAAAATGCAATAAAAATCGATAAAATTGATTCTTTTTCGATAGGAGATACCGACAAAAGTAATCAAAGAGTTAATATTTGAGTTTACACGACTGCCGAATGGGATTTAAAATTAATCTCACGTTTAGCGATTAAAGTCATAAAAAAAATGTCTAAATCCATTTCCTCATAGTGATTTTCTCCCCAGTTGGTTTTCCCTCCTTCAGCCATTGATGGGGCCACTTTTTTTTTGCTATGGCATGGGCTAATATATGAATATCGTGAAAATTAAAGTGCATTCTCATGCTTTTATTGAATTGAATTTGTATCTGTGGTTTGTGTAAACTTTTGATATGGGGTCAAAAGATGCACAAGTGTTCCCAGTCACGATCTAATTGAAATATGGTTATGGAGACAAATTGGTGGAATGGACAAATTGTTTAAACTAGGAGAAATTAAACATAAAGTGAGAGTAAATTCAAATCTTGTGTACATTATACTCTTAACCAATGGGTGACAAAACGTTCGATTTTTTTTTCATTTCTCCTCAACATCAACTTCTTGTTTATTTTCATTCTAGCCAAAAGGCACAATTTCTCTCTCTTGAGCATATTTTTTTCGGACAGTTCGGAATGGAAAGTGGAAAGATTCATTTGAATAATTTTCTGTCGCCACATGCATCATCTCGTAATATTGGGACAGTAGATAGATAAAATTGAGAAGACAAAACTGGCATTAAAATGCAATATTTTATGAGCACTATGCTCTCTGCCATATACCATTCAGATCAGACTCTAATTTTCATTTTCCTACAAACACTCATATTCACCCCCTTTTGCGACCATTAAACTTTTATTCTGTGTAAAATTTAATTTCTCATAAAAGATCCATAACGCTGATCAATATAATGATAGGTATAAAGTGATAGGATGAATAACAGAGTTGATATTCTCCATTTCGAAATTGAATAGATAAACCAAAACAAATTAAATTTAACATAAATAATGTATAACAGTTGGTAAGAAATTTACTTAGATCATTGTCAAATCACTTCTTAATTTTACTTTAAATGTGTAACCCTGACACTGGTTGGTTTTCACATGTAACTATATTTATAACCCATATGTGAAAGATAAATTATGAATATATTCCAGCTCAAGAAATTCTTGAGTTAATTTATATTTGTTCGTAAATTATCTTTCATATAGAGTAAGTGTACTAAATTTCGTCCAGCTTGCAATTTCGGCCACTTCTTTGGTTCCTTGAATATTCATTTCATTTTTATTTCATTCATTGTATTGTTATTTCTCTCATACCAATTTGTTTACAAATTTACAATCGTTTAATTTAAATAATGGGCCAGGCCGTAATAGAGAGAGAGAGAGAGAGAAAGAAAACCATTCGTTATGCCATAAAGCCTGTTTGACAAATATACATACATGAATCTCTAGTTTTTGCATACTAGTTTTGCATATTTTTATAGGAAAATTATTCTTCTAAAAATTTTATAGATGTATCAATATTAAGTTGGTTATTATTGGAATTTCCTATAACTTGAAAACAGGGCTCAAAATTTAAAACTATACGTTTAGAGATTTATAAAAACTATCTATGATAAAATGCTTATCTTAAAACAAAGAATTGTTGATTTAAAAATATTTTCATAGTCTTAAAAAACAATTTTTGTCCATTAACCCTCAAAAGTCAGGACAGTTAAATCTTTTCCCCATTCAACAGTTCGCAATGAATTGTTTACAGACGAAGTATTTTGTTTTTTACTGCACTATTGAGTATCAAAAATTTGTTGATTTCTTTTAAAAGAATAGTAACGTGAAAGAAACTAGGATTCCCGCTGAATTGTAGGCTAAAGCATTACTGTGTCGTCTATCTTGTTTGTTATTTATATTAAGTATTAGCAGATCTGTGCCAAATTTAGGACAGTTTGCAATATCGGACCACGAGTGATAGTAGGATGGAGGCAGAACTCTCGTAGCGAATCGGTCAGGCTTCTGCAGTTATGAGGGAGCTTGGCAGAAGCGTGTTGAGGAAGGCCGAGCTTAGTCGATCGGCTAAATTATCGGTTTTCAAAGCTGTGTTCATTCCTATTCTCACCTATGGTCATGAGATTTGGGTAATGACCGAAAGGGTAAGATCGCGAGTACAAGCTACCGAGATGAGGTACCTTCGAGCGGTTAAGGGAATCACTCGTAGAGATCGAGTGAGGAATGTGGCCGTTCGTGAGGAACTAAGAGTCGAGGAGCTGCTTCTTCGGGTCGAGAGATCACAACTTCGATGGTATGGACATGTTAAACGCATGAATGAAGAAAGATTCCCCAGAAAAGCTATGCAAGCCATTGTGAGGGGACGTCGACCTCGAGGCAGGCCTAGGACAAGGTGGCTGAATCAAATTCAGGATCTTGCATGGGAGCGCCGTGAGATTGAACTCGAACATCTTCCTGAAGTGGCGGAGGACCGACTGGCGTGGGCTGCTTGATTGGATGTCATGGGCCCGCGACCCCAATAGGGATAAGCGGTTGAAAATGAATGAATGAATGAATGCAATATCGGACATTTCCTATATTTTACAAATTTCTATATATTTTAATTTTTTTTCAAATTTTATATTGATAATTTAAGTTAGGTCATTTTGAAAACATCGGGGAACTGGGCTTAGACTGAAAACTCCTTTACAACTCCCCTATACGTATACAAAAATAAGACATGCAGCAAGAATGTTTGAAGTTCAGATGACTTTATTAAATTTTTTATTTCCTTATCTATATTATTAGGGAATTTTATCAACTCTGGGAAAACTCACGTAGGGGAAGAGCAAGAGTTTAGGATTAATTTTCCAATAATTCGCCATTCTTCTTTTGTACGTAAAAACGAACATGAATAGATTACATTTGTGACCTTTGTATTTTAGGGGCAATTTTAACCTTATAGCAATAAAGACCAAAAACGTCCACCAATCTCTTATATTTCAACCCTCCATTTATTGTGGAAAAGGAAGACGAGCAGTAACATAAAATCGAGACAATGGAGCATCAAAGTGATGATGAAAACACATGGCACTGCATCCCATAAATCTATAAAAGGCCCTTCGATTGCACTTCCAGAAACCTTCCCTTCTGGTCCCAAGGCATGGGTTGCACAACAATAAAAGAAAATTTCCACAATGGCGTGAAATATACATAGCATCGGACCATTTATCCATGTTGATAGTGCTGAAAACAGACAACAGCACGACCAACTCATCCCTCCTGGCATCCCATTTAGCGTATTGAGTAAGGGGGGGAGAGAGACCGTGAATGTTATAGAAATGCTGAGGCTCGAGCCTCCTTCATCATAATTTCCATATGGACTCTGGGAAGCAAATATACAAGAATTCTCCCCCGTTCAGCACTTGCACATGTCAGTTGGAAGAAACAGAAACCAAGAATCACATCCATCGTGACAATGTGAACACAATGTTCTGGCATTCCGCCCATTACAACAAATATTCCCCCTTGGAAAAGCCCGGTGAATGGAGGTTTCTAGCATTCACAAGAATGAGACTATATAGCATCTATAAGCACTATTATTGACTGTTTTGTGGCCTCAGCTATATGTACCACTCCACATTCAACTTTCCAACATGAAGAAGGAGATAAGCATCACTAGATAACGTCGACCCCATCATTATTTCACCAATTCGCATACGATTTCTCCATCCAGAAGGTCTTGTTCTGCCTTCTTCTCTCCCTCAATTTATCAGTCTCTATTCTTCATCCACAGGGCAGTTATTTTCTACATACGACCTCGTCACTTAAGTGTAGAGAATAACCTCTGCTGAACCAGATGATGTTTCATATTAAGAAAATTGATTACTAACGCATTGATAGATCGTAAATTAACTTTACTTCTTTTATGCAAATCAAAGAGGTGCTGGCATTTACATAATGTCACTGACAATTAGATATAATATCTCAATTGGAAATTGAAGTGTCGTTATCGAGTAAACGAACTGAGAACGGCATAGTAATTGACACGAAATTATGTATTTAGAATGCAATAACAGGTTCTAAAATATACTTTCCATGAGATTTGTTTTAGCAGAAAATAATGTAATTTGATAAAAACTTTATCAAATTTTTATCTTATTTTTCAATATTTAAATTTGACCACAAATTTGTAAGAGGCCTTAAATGAATTACTAAATAATTTTGTAAAGCTAAATAACAGGAAAGGTTCAGAAATATTAAGTATAGGGTAAGGCTTTCAGCATTCGCACATACTCTGGTTTCGAGCACATCATACTTTTTCAGGAAATGCGTGACTTGATAGTTATTAAAATATAATGCGACAAGTCAGATTCATTAAAGGAAAATAGGGAAAATATGAAGCGTTCAAAGCCAGAGTATAATGCGAAGTCTGAAACCTTCGAAATTAATATTATCGAAATTAATAATAAATTGAAAAAGTATTAACTATGACTATTTAAAACAATATATAAAATCGTTGTCAGATTGAAATGGTTTTTTTTTGTCAGTAAAAAATTGATTTTGGTTCATTAATAACCCAAAATTAATTAGGGTTTTTAACGCACGTTCCGTGAAAAGTATGTATTTTGTAAAAATAGAAATAATAATAATAATGCAGAGAGAAACAATTATAATAGGAATAATTAAAAATTTAGTACTATTGTTATACTAAAATAATTATATTCTTTTTTACCATATTTATAGTAAAAATAAAACAGAGATTTATATAATACACAGAAAAAAATATTTCGGAAAATTTTTCGTAAATGTTAGTAAATGACTGTTGGCAGTTTACGAAATGCACGTAAAACGTATAACCCATGAAAAATTTCGTAAAAGTTTGTACTTATTCACAACCATTGATTGGAATATGAACGCTCGAGGAACATTTTTGTCTTTTTTTACGAACATTCGTTTGTAAATGTTCATAAACACTCAGAAAATGTTCGTGAAATTTTGTCATACAAACAAAAATGTACGAACAAATGTTTGTAAAAGAAAAAAATGCTCGTCAAATGCTTAATTAACGAACTATGATTGTGAAAAGAGTATAAACTTACATACTTTTTAGTGGGTTATGTGATTTACAAGGCTACGAACAATCTCCGGATACTTAAGTAGCCAAATTCGTAATCTACTAATCTTCTCTTTACCAAAAATATTTCAGATTCATTTTAGCTTAAAAATTTACTATTTATGTGATATTATTATCTTATTCATTTAGTTTAAAAAAAAAGTTATAAAATATGAGTCACAATTGTTGTTCTTTTCACAGAGTAAATACTAATAGAAGTAAATTTTAAAACTCAAAATGTGTCTTTTAAATTTAACATAATTATAACAGTTTTTAATATATTTATAGTAACGAAACTGAAATTTGTATAGACAGATAAACCAGAATTAATTTTTCTTTGTTTTCTTGATATTTGTTATCTTGAATCAATATAAAAGGTAATTTTTGCAAAGACTGCACAATCTTCTTCAGTTGTTTTATATTCTTCAACCATAAAATCTGTCAATGTTTTAAATATAATTTTTTTACCTTCAGCAGTCACAAATGTAAAATTTTAACAAAGTTGCACATGACTCGTGCTTCCACTTCAAACAATAGGAGGACACGAAGGGCATCCTCTTGAAGGCAACCACCCTGAAGAGTTTTACAAATTCAGGTGAATTGTTAAGAAGTGCTCAAGAGATGGTGAATCTTCAGTGATGTTTTTTCATACTTTGTTACTTATTAATTATTGAACTGGTGGAGAATGGAAAATTGTACAATAATGATATACACTTAATCAGATCGAACGGTTTCATCTTACACTCCCTTATCATAATTTTCTTTTTATTCCAATTTGTCTATTTAGGTGAGATTCTTAACAATCTCACCTACTATAATCCTAACAAAATTTCATGTCGTCCGATCGCGCTCAAACTTGGCCAAAATGTGTTTCGCCACTTCCTGATCACGAATATATGGGGGGCTAAGTTACGTTCCCAGCCGGCCGGCCGGCCGGCCGTCCGTCCGGCCGGCCGGCCGTCCGGCCGCTCTTTGGAGCTTAATAGCTCCTAAACTAAAAAAGATATCGACTTGCGGTTTTCGGCAAAGGTTAAATATCGTATGAAAATTGCAACTTGGTGCATTGACCCCCCACCCCCCACCCCTCCTTCCGCCATTTTGAAGACCCCCCTTTTTTTGTTTTCTCAATAGCTCCGCCCCTATGGAATCGAGCGGGCTCAAATTTTAGTATGTTATAGCTGGGCCTTAGAGCTTTCCATCAGTACCAAACTTAAGGTCCCCCGACCCCCCTGACCCGAGCTATAAGGGTCCAAAAAAATTTTCTTAAAATGGCCATAACTCCGGTTCTAATTGTCAGAATTTAAAAAGTGAGAGCTTTTTGGAAAGCTCTCGTGAAATGCCACTTCCCCTTCTAACATCGCAAGTTCATAAAACCACCGCTAGGGGCGCTTTTTTTAAAAAGAAAATTTTTAAATCTTAAAAGTTAAATAACTCAAAAATTCCTTATGCAATCGGGCTGAAATTTTAGTATGTTGTAGCCGTTGATTATACCTATCAAACAGAAAAAACCTTAAGTCGATCCATAACCCCTGACCCGAGCTATAAGGGGTCAAAGTTCGCACATTGACCGGCCTTTATCTCCGGTTCTAATTAACATAGCGACATAAATTTTACCTTTTTGGTTTCGTCTCGATGAGCACTTTCAGATGGAAGTTCAAAAAGTCACCACAGGTGGCGCTGTGATAGCGTCAAAATTCATCGAAATTCAAAGTCACTTTTCTCAAAAACGGCATTGTGCAAGTTAATGAAATTTTAGTATGTTGTAGTCCAGTCTAGGACGTTTCCAAAATGGTGCGTATGTGCGCTGTGGTTTCAATAGAACCGGAGATATGAGGGGTCAAAGTTCACAACATTCAAAAAATCATATCTCCGGTTCTATGTGACCGATTTTGATGAATGAGGGCTTAAACGAAAGATCTCACCAAATGCTACAACTTTCTAGAATATTTGAACTTCGTGGGACCAACACTAGGGGCGCCACAGTCGAAAAACCAATTTCAATATCACATAACCTCAATTATCTCGACTGTCGCTGAACCGATTTTGATAATTACTTCGACATAATTGTAGAGCACATTTGTCTCTACATTTCGTCCATACATCATTTTCCACTCAGACTACGCTATCACTCCGATTTTGCCGTTTAAGTGTGAAAAAATTGATTTTTCCCATAATAACGCTTTGAAATCACTCAGATGCCAATTTGACTGCCTCTACTCCACCAAGACACTTAAAATAGGGGTTTAAATGGAAAGTCCCGCAAAATACAACAATTCTTTGATATAGTTGAAGTTCAACAAATGACTACTTGGGGCACTCTGGATGAAAAAACGAGTTAAGAAACAAAAAACCTCGCTTATCTTGGCTTCTGAGTAATCGATGAGTTCAAGTTCTACGGCAAAATTATAGAGAACATTCTGGTCTACATTTCACCCATATATCACTTTTCTGTCAGTTCATCCAAATCCTTGATATTTTGGTTTAAATACAAAATTTGTATAATTTCACGAATTTTATTCAAGATAACTGAATGGCATCTCCCAACTTCAGCTCTAAATCGAATTTGCATGCACTCCGAGTTAGCTCACGTTAAGAATCTCACCTACATAAGCCGGTTAGGATTATCTGTCCCTTCTTTTATTCGCTTTGCGCATGGAAAAAAAATGCGGATGAGAAATTTATGATGGGGACTATCGTCCAAAGGAGGTGGAAAATGAAGAGCATCAATTGCACAAGGAGTCAATGATGAATGGATATAGGAGGAAGTTGGTAATTGAATACACGATCATAATATGAAAATAATTAAAAAGGGAGATTAAATACCATCTCAAGTACTAATTGTTACCATTTAGCTCATGCTCGATGGTAGAATGAGTGTAATCGAAGTAAAGTGAAAAAGTAAGATAGTGACTATGCCCAAGTGAACAAATTTTATCAGCACACAGCCTTTTTTGTACGCTTTCCATCCACAAGAATTCAAAGTTTATACCTATAAAGAGGAATTTCTCCGTCAAGTGCGGCGCGTCCTTATCACTTGAGCAAAGAGAGTGGAAAATGTGATTAGGCAAGCCATCAATTGAAAAGGTATTCCATGTGTTCTGTTTAAATGAACAGAAAAAAAGAATTATTATACCATCGAACTCTTAATCAGTGAACAAATGTGTAATTAATTTGAAATTTTCAAGCGAATCAAATTGATTTATGACACAAACCACAAATAAACTAGAACGTCATTTTTACTGCCTCCCAAAAATTCCCATACTCTGTACTTCTCAATGTTCTCAATGGAGCAAAAAAAAAGATTAGCCACTCTTGGGGAGAGATTGTCCTCTGTTTGGTGCTCCACTCATGCCATATGAATGACAATTACCATAAATTCTTCGACTTTTGGAGTAATATAATCCAGTGCCTAAAGGTCAAGTTTGAGCATTGAATATAATATGGTAAGATAAAGCAATTTACTATTAATCTCAACCACTATAATGTGAGGGAGAAAAAATTAAAAAGTGTCTGGTTTTTTCTTCAAAGCCATGAGAAGGAACAGATTTTTACTGCTGTGCTATTTGAAGCTATTGCGGATATTGTAAATCATTTAAACTAGGAAAGTGTACCAATTACTCATCTTAAAGTTTAAAAGTATTGAAATTTTCGTGCAAGATTTGGTAAATGAAAATAAAGAGATTTTCTTATAACTCGTGAACCATCTTTTATGAGATAAATAAGAACCAGACTAAATTTTTCTTTTAATTTTTCGTTGTTTTTTTGTAAATATTTAGATAGCCAGTTTATTAAAGAAACTAAAAGAACATAGCTTGAATAATTTTTTTCTGCTGGAACTCCACAGAGAGAGCCGTATATTAAATATAATCCCTCGATTTGAAGTTTCGAATTTTTTGACGTCACGCTGTTTGTCCGTCTGTACGTCTGTCCATCCGATTAGAGATAATGACTTCGAAATGTGAGCTTTGGCTTCAACTCCACAGGCCACATGCCAGGGAAGTTGAAGCCAAAGCTCACTTTTACATACAAACACATATAGGAATTTCTCTGCTTTTGCAACCGTTACGCGAAATAATTTAAAAATGCGGACTAATCCCCTTTTTGAAGTTACTGATCCCTGCGGAAGGATAAATATACTAGATTTCTGTCTAAATAGCTTTTCCCTATCAGCTCTGTGAACTCAGTAAAAGAGCTGGCTTCAAATATATATATAATGGTGGCACTACGTTCCATAGAGGAACTAGGCCTTCCCACAAGGGGAGTTCGGGCGAGACATCCGGTATCACTTTTCCTTATACAGGGATGGTGTTGTCGGTCCCAGGCCCCGTGAAATCAAGTGCAGTGAAGCTCACTGGATGCAATTCGAACCGAACCCCTTTAACGCCAGAAAATTCCTGGTGACCTAAAGGGGATTCGAACCCGGGACATTTGCATCATAGAGCGAGCGCTCTACCACTTGACCCATTGAGTGCCCGCTGGCTTCAAACAGCTTCATATAAAAAAGACAACTTGCCATGGAAGTGCCTGGGAGCATTACCATGCTCCTTACCCCACCCCCCAATCGCTCCAATTCCTCTCCTAAACCATGTCGTTTGGGATTGCCCGAAAACGCGTCGTACGATTTTTTCATTGTTATGGATTACGTTTTATATTTAGAAGTTGCCTAGGCGGACATTTCGTTTATATACGAAAATATCATTAAATAATTCCTAATAACAGTTTTTCAATGCAAAAGGTTAAAGAGGCTCTAGAGAGTGTATTTATCGACCGAATGGTGTCATGTTAGGGATTACTAAAAGACCTCACTACAATTAACGGGCCTATGTATATATCTGAGGATTAGCCAAAAAATGAACTAAGACGCTCAGAGCAAGAGTGGTCTCATTTGTACACATTTCCCTATTAAAATAGTCTACTCTTACTTATCAGCGTAATTATAACCGCAATAAATAATAAACTATGTTTATATCCCATTAAACTATTTCTCGACTATGGTATAGGTCTAACGCCTGATTTCTGTGTTATCAATTTAGCAATGGTTTGAAATTGCAGACATATGTAAATTTAAAAGATCTTTTAATTAAAATTCAACCTAGAACAAATCGGTTGAGAAATATTCTTCCTGGAGTAGATTTTGGTTGTCCTTGAAAAATCCAAAATAACAAAGTTTGAGCTGACAGTTGCTAATGGATAAAATATTTATCTAGGTATGCATAATGGGCCCAAAAGGAGGCCTGGGTGCAGCGGTTTCGCGAGGAACCGCTGCAAGTTATTTTAACTTTTTCAGATTTCTCTCAAGTGTAGATTAATAGGTTGATTGATAACTTAATTCATATAGTGCACATATATTTAGATATGGCAAAAAAGGCCACGCCCCTTTTTAGATTCTTTTGCATTAAAAGCAAATATCGTTTTTTTAATACAATAAAAAAATATTTTAAATATAAATAAAAATATTTTTAAATTTTAAAATATTAGATAAATAGGTTGATTGATAACTTAATTCATATGGTGCACATATATTTAGCGGTGGCAAAAAAGGCCACACCCCTTTTTAGAATCTTCTGCATTAAAAGCAAATATCGTTTTTTTTTAATACAATAAAGATATCCCTGGAATAATTATATCGATAACCTTACCGGAAATTGAATATTATTTTTAGGATTATAAATAGAAAGGACGAATGGGTGCAATTTCTAGAGGGCGTGGCATAAAAAAATTTCTATTGACGCAAAACGTCATATAAATTTTTCATATGTCCTGTATTTCTGTGAATTTCTCAAAATAATATTACGTATTTTAAATTTGTTTAATAAGAAGAAAGACGTAACGTCATTTGTAAGAGTTTCCTCGATCGAAAAAGAACTCATGCAAAGAAACTTTAAAAAATACATGGTTTTTATATATTTCTTTTGAATATTCTAAAGAACAACATCATGAAGAAAATATACTTTTATTTTCTTTTTCATGAGTTTGAATAAGAATCTCTCATGGTCTGACACTTTTAATATTTACGCATACATTTGGTACAGAATCTCCGCAAGACAGCAAATGAAAAATGCCATCCAAATATGGTGAAAATAACTTTTCCAACAAGACACTTGAACTGCTTGGTGCAAAAAAAAAAAAACAAGAAGGAAAGTTTCCCTATCCACAATAGAGTGTTTGGAGTTTATTCACCCACTGATGAATGCAATTTTCTGCATTTTCCATCGAGAGGCATAACAATTTTCCACGGAGTGAAAAGCACCATGAAAATTCTCCCTTTTCGCCCCCTTTTTGCCATTCACATTGGCCTGTTGGAAAATTCTAACTCAGAATGGAACAATGAGGCTGAGATTTTAAATATCTCATGAGTGTTTTGTGAGGTGCCGTGAAATTGTTACTTGAGCTCACAGAAGTGGATGCTTTCTCATTATTACCTTTTTTACGGTGAAGGGAAATGCTGAGCCATATCCTCTAATGCAATGGCTTTTTATCCTTTTCACTCTGGGTAATGCAGAGAGAGAGGAAGCTATAAATGTACCTTCACTATTATGGTTCAGTTTTCATAAATAATACCAGAAAATTGTAACAACTCTCATTAAATTTGCCATAGAATTGTCCAATTTCATTTCATAGCTTCGATGCAATTTTTCATTAGTTGTTCTTGCGCAATTTCATCCAAATGATCTTCACATTTAAGATCACTGATCTTCACATAGATCTCACGTGTAATATGTTTTGCATTTAGTTTATTGCAATTGATATTGACTTGTGCGAAACTTGATCTATAAAATTATATCCAACTCGGATCAATATGCCACGATCACTAATTGATCTTGCGCAATGATCAAACGATCTCTATAAGATCAATCGATGTCACACATTCAAAACAGTTACTATTTCCGATCTAAATACTAAACACAATTCACTCTCACTTGTTTAAAAGTTGATCTTTGTACGCGTCGTTGGGTCCAAGATCACGATAGATGGAAGATCATATTTCTTTGGAAATAGTAAAGAGTTCTCAAATAACATTTCCTGAGATCGAGATGCGGTGCCTTTGAGATGTTTGTGCAAATACTTTCAAGCAAATCCAAAAAAAAAAGAAAACAATTTTGCAAAATAGAAAAATAAATCAATTTTTTAACTTTCGTGCCTTGTTTGGCTCACTGAAAAAATTTTTAAAGTGAAACACAAACAGAAATTCGTCACTGGATGATTGTTTTGAACACTTCACTAAAGGGAAAAGAAGTCAGAGAGAAAATTGGTGGTATTGTCACTATAAACACTATCGTAAACACTATCGTATCGATGAGCGATAGACACCGGAAGTAGTTGCAATATGAGGTGATAAGAGGCCAGAGAGAATGTCGATTTGGCGCACATTTATCAATGAACCGCGAGATATACCGCCGAGAGCACGAGAAAAGTGGGCAAACGGCTCCGTAGTCGAGCAACGACTGATACTGTGGAGTCTCTTCGTGGCTTTTGAAGGCAGTGGAATGCTTCATATCATTCTCGAGTACAGATGGTTCCCCTCCGGATCGGAATTCACTGCCGATGTCAGTGTAACTCTCGGGAGGTTCCTGCATGAGGGGAACTCCTATAGTAAAGAGAGGTAATCCGGATACTTTTCATAGAGTGCGACTTTAATGCTTGTTTTTGGACTGATGAAATATTTTTTTCGCCATTCCAAATCAATAGAATTATTCCTTGTTTAATTTAGAATCTTAAAAGAAATAGAATTTTAGCAATAATATTGATGAAAATTAATAAAATTACGATAATATTAATATATGCGCAAGAATGTTACTGCGATGCTTTTTTGTAACTCCGTTGAATTCGATGAAACTCGGATGCTCATTTTAAGGAAAAGTTTAATGCATAAAAATGAGAAGATATTATTTCAAAAACATTTTTTTAGAGTTTTATTCCATCAATTCATTTCATTAATTTATTATTTAATTATATATATTTTTATTTATTTTAAGATTGCACTCAATTCTTTGATTTTTCCTCGGTTTTCTTGGCTGACTTCCTCCCACGTTTTTTTCTTTTCAGCTTCAATTGGCATTTGAGCCTTTTCCTTTACCATGTGTTTCTCCTTTAGTTTTATCTCCTTTTCTTCTGCCCTTATATTTTTGTTCCTCTCTCTGGTCAACTTCCGTTCAGCAATTTCTTTCTTTTTTTGTAAATCCTGCCTCAATTTTTCCTCCTGTTCCGCGATAATTTCCTCGGAAGATACAATATACTGGTGTTTGACATTGCTGGCTTTGACCCTCTTCTTCTGACGACGTTTTGGAATTTCTCCTGGCCAGAAATAGCATTTTTTTAGTGTGTCGAAGATCGGTTGAGTCTCAGAAGTTGCAGAGAGTTGGTTTCCAGGGATGACTGGATCATTTGAAGGATTATTGTCGGTGGCCTGATCGTGCTGGTTATTGATAATGGACTCCTCTGAATGTTGGAAAACAATTTTCGGGAAATAAAGACCAGCATAGAAAAGTGGCCCATCCATCCAGCCACTCTGTGGTGACGTTCCCATTTTCCATCCTTCTGCGTTGTGAATGGCAATTTTTGGAGTAATGTCAGTTTTATGAACAGCCATTGGACGAGCAAGTTCGCCAGTAGCTGACACCATGAAGAGTACTGTGATACATTGCTTCGGTCCTGAATTTTTAAGAGATGGAACTACACGTGAACCTCTCCTGGACAGGACATTTCCATCTTCCGGTGTCAAAAAGAAGGCACTTTCGTCGCAATTAAAAACACGGTCTGGTGAAATGCTCAGAAGGTTGTGTTCTGTGAAATATCCAAGACAATTCTGAAACCATTCCGTGAGGTCTTCAGCAGTAACAGTAGCTCTTTCCAATGAGAAGGATTTTGGCTTGCGCATGCTGAGCTCTGGATGACGCTTAAGAAAATTCCTGAACTAAACGTCTCCGGGTCTTCCATCTGTAAAATGGTTTGGAATTTTGTAGACCTCACAGATGAGTTTAACGCTGTCCAGAACTTGTTCCTTCCCGATGGGATGCCAGCCATCCGCACATCCCAGGATCCATTTGACAAGTTCTTTTTCCTGTTCTTTTGAAAGAATTGTTGGCCTGCCATTGGGGCACTCTCCCGGGTATCTGCCAGACAATTTGTTGTGCAGTGTTGTTCTTGGGACATTGAATGTTTTGGATGCATATGCTATGGTAAAACCAACTCGTACACACTGCAAGGCATTCCTAAGACCTTCCTTAGAGTAGGGCTTGTCCTTATATGTCTTTTCTTTTGTTCCCTTTGGCATCTGAAACAGAAAAAGAGTCCTGAACAATGCAAATTCTGAACCAAAACATTGACTTTCACCGCATCCTACTTGCATCGAAATGTAAACATTCACAAAAATCACTTATTTCTGTATGAATTATTAATATATTATCAATAAACTCTTACTCACCTTGTAGATCAATAACTACACTAACTTTTATTAATAATTTTGATTGCAAATAATGTTTTATTATATAGAAAAAACACTAAACTTTTTCCAGCGACGAGCTGTCAACAGCAAAATTTTCTCAGAAATTAAATTTTTAGTACACAACCCAGCTGACCCGAGCTTAAAAAATATTTCTTGTACCCACTTATTAAACCGATAAAAATATAATTTTTGGTTTTTCTTAAAGTAGAATAGTTATATTATGATACTGCAGTAATTAATTACAGAAATAAAAATATAAATTATATTTTAAGTGGATGTATCGGAGTTAAATCGGTCGCGGCATCCGAGTTTTGCAATCGTCGGAGTTACATGGCCTTACTATAGTACGTATGGTATTTGCATTGTGCTCCATGCTTTTAGGATACTAATATTCTAGGCTGAGAAAAAATTCTGATTAGCAATGAAAATTTCTTTGATGTCATCATGGTAATTTTAGGGCAGAATCACCATTATCTGCACCGTCATCGTTTTTTTTTTTCATGATAAATAATTTTATTACAATTATAAGACAATTATACAATAATTTAGTAGAACCTGTCCCATCTTTGCTTATAGTCAACTTTGCCAGAGTCAACTTAACAATCCTTAACTCTATAAGAAGATAATAATAGGAAAATAATATTTTGAGCAATTTAACATTATAAATAAATTGGTTCCTTTGAAAATTTGTGTAATTATTCGACGAAGTAGTGATCGGATACCGGACGTGCTTTTATGAACTACTTATTATCTTAAAATTCGATTCATTTGAAATGATCCTTGAATCTTAAGTGTTTACTTTAAGGTTTAAAGAAAATTAGATTTCCATTTGAATTTATCAAAGAAACTTGTTGTCAATTTAGTGCTAAAGACTAGATATTGATAAATTCACCTAAAGATTTATTTAAATACATCCATTTCCATTGAAAGCATTTTCCGGATATTTGCGAAAAGGTTTTCTAGAGGGTTGCACATGTCCTCCTTCAAATGCAACGTTTCCCGCTTGAAATATATATTTTTTTTCTCTCTCAATAATCTCCATCACATAAAATTCGTTCGCTATTTTGCTTTCATTCAACCGAATCCCTCCAAGTTTTTCTGGTAACATCCATGTTAAGGACTCACGCACTGAAAGGGATGATTCTGCCTTAGGTGAGGGTTGTTTGTGCACACAGGCTTAACTCCACGTGTGTTTGCCTTGGCAAGAAGTTGCATTAACACGATGGATTTTCGGGTACTCCACACAATTCCACCCCCCAATTTCCCGTGTGGGTGGAATTTTATCCCCAGATTGAGTGAAATATCAAATGTGAGACTCTGCTTGTGGATTTTTCACCCATGACTTTGTGTCAGTCTATATTGATTTCCCTCCTGAGAGTGTCGACTTATGAATGAAATTCCACTTTGAGCCATTTTCCTAAGGAGACAACATCCCCCTTTTAGCACAAAAGTCCCCCACAGAAATTCTTGTTGTTTTTGGCTAAACTTCCTCGTGAACGATTTTGCGGGAGATTTCTCCGCAAAGCCCGTAACCTTCAGCATTGATATTCGGTCCGGTGTGTCCTCCCCCAACAATAAAGTAAACATTTCATTTCCATTTGAAATTGATCATCAAAATGGGCTCAAAATTTAATTCAAAGAATTCTGAGAATGGACCTGGAATTTATTTTAGAAATATACAGAGAAAACCCCAAAAGAATTTTGTTAGGTTTTGGAATTTTTATTAATAGAATCAGATGGGGGGTGCCAATGCATTCCAGCTTTGCGGAATACTAGAACTCGTAGCTAAATTTAATATTCTCTGATACAAAATTCGAATTATTATTTTATTTTATTTATTGCAATTAAAATGCGCAAACATACGGCTATTACTGGATCTAATGTAAAGGTTAGTATTTAATTTATTTTAATAAAAATCCTAAACTTCAAGGATTCAACCCTTTGAGGATGATAGGATTACCGGTGATCCAAGAAAAATCCTACGACCATCTAATGCTATATTTCGCTCTAAAAAAGTCAGAAAACATTATTTTTTCTGATCTCTAATTTTTGACTTTCTCGTCCTTACCAGAGGGTTAAGATATATTTAAAATTTTCGGTACACAGAAAATTGATACACAGATTAAAATTCTCATAATTCTTAATTTGCAGAATTTTATTTGAGAAATAACAAAACTATTATCATGATTATCATAGTAAGAACACTAAATATAATTTCCAAAGTTTTGCTTTATTTTTGAACACTGGAAAACACTTTACTAAAATCTATTTTTTATGTATTTTTTCTCTTTTTGCTCTTGCTTTCCTTTTTTCTCTTTATCACAATAAATTATAAGAAGGATGCATCGTATTTTCGTGATTAAAATAAATATTCCAATATTGTAGTTTTCTTTAATTTGTTGCCCTTACTAATATGGGTTCTAAACCTTAAACTTTTACCATTGAGTTATGTGCGATTTCTTCATTCATTCATTCATTCATTTTTAACCGCTCTCTATCGGAATCGCGTTTTTTTAAACAAATTTGTTATCAAAAATCTTTATTAGCGTCCATTTTGGATCTTATAATGTCTTTCTTAGTGTATTGGTATTAAAGGCAAAATAATTAACATTTATTAATAACATTTATGTCGAATTTCTGGCTAATTTTAGTTAAATTAAGTGCTAATTTTCATTGTTAACGGTACGTGAAGTTTTCAAATGAAATAATTACCTATTTCGTGAACAAAAAGGGTTTTTCTGGTGTTTGCAAATGCTTTAATAGGAAACCCCGGAAACACGATTTTTTTAGAGATATTTTCTTATTGTTTTAGATGGGAAAGGAGAACAAATCCTCCACTTAGGAGCAACTCAACAAGGTTTTGGAAACCTTTCGTAGCGGTTTCATTTACACTGTTTGTCTCCATTTAGAAACTTTCCCTTGTCTCCATTTGGATTAATATGTTTCCAATAGAAGCATTTTACGCTCGCGTATTTTTCTTGCATTTAAGAGGTTTTCAAATTATATCTAAAGGATTTGCAATAAACAGTAACATTCTAGAAGAGACAAGGAACAAATTTAAGTAATTCTCTTCAGAAAAAATATAAACATAATGTGTTGAATCTTCTATCAAAGTTAAAGCGTCTGGAAATGGTTTGGAATTAGGACATTTACCCTACACTAAATTATCACGAAATTATCAAAAATTGATGATAAGCCAACTAATATTTAATAGAAATGTGTAAGTCTCTTAGAAAAACTAAAAGAAAATTCACATCATTCAAAGGCATGAACGTTCGAAGGGAGAGCACTTTCCCCAACCTCTATGGAACGTTCTACCACCATTTTATTATTATCTCTGTATAGAATTTCCATTCTATAGGATCTCTTGAAAATAAGAGACGAAAGACGGTTGGATTTTGAATATGCATGGAGGGAGAGAGAAGGAGGAAAAAGTGGTGAATAAGATCAGCTGGAAAGAAAGTAGGGGAATGAGGGGGAACGAGTATGGGCATTACGTAAGACTTGATTTTTGCAAAGAGACGTGAGGAGAGAAAAGTGTATAAGTTTATTTTGTGAATTATAAATTAAATATTAGTTCAAACTACAGAAAAATTTACGTGACGTAGAGTTAAACGTGTTCAGTGAAATCTAAGAGGAAAATTGGTGTAAATAAATAATTGGTGAAGGGAATAATTGTGTTTCACTGCCTCAGTGGATTTGGTGAAAGGCATTTGGCGGTCATCGAGGAAACGTCTTCTGGAAAATCCAGCCGCCTACGTTCCGGATCACTGTTGAAGACATTTAATAAAGGAATATATATTTCCAGGTAAACTGGGCAGGAAGAAGAGGGTATTAAATATCACAGAATTCTATCACAGAGAAATTATTGTTTACCACAGGTACGTGAATATCACAAACGGTAGAAGGAAGCCCAAGAAACACACAGTCCCTGACAGATTTATAACACCACAATATATTTATAGGTAATTCTCCACAATCTCTATGGGATCGCGATTTTTTAAACAAAATTTTTATTATTATATTTGTATTATTTAATGTTATAGATGAAAAACTAAAATCAAGGAAATGTAATGGACATAATCTTTTTTAATTAAAATTTAAAATTTCACTTTATTGTTATAAAATGTAAATTATCGATTTTTTTTATGTTTTCTTGTTTGCTTTTTGTTATTAGCACAAATACAACATGCCTTAAATCCGTCTGTAAAAATTTATCAAATGTTGATTTAGAGCCACGTTATTATTCCTTCTATGTATAATTTATATGAATTATTTTTTGAATGTACCGTATAAAAAAAAATAACATAGAAAAATTTGGGAAATGTTATTAAATTTAATATAACATTTGTCCTACATTGCCTATTCCTTTAACTCATTCCTTACCATGGTATTATACATCATACGTAAATTGAGTGATTTTAGATGATTTATTACAAGGCAATTGATATCCGAATTGGTGTCGGGAATGGATTTTTAGTTACTTTAGTCCTTCAATTACTTGGAAAAAATAGCCCGACAGAGATGGGAATACATTTTGTTGTTCTTTTCTCGCTTCACGTGAAGTCATGCAAAAATTTCGTTAAAAATGGCGGACGGAAAATGCGACGTCCCGTCGAATTTGTCAAAATTGACCTTCATCCTCTTTCCTGATTTGAATTCTGGTCGCCAATGTGTTTTCTTAGATAGTTACTCTATCTAAATCAATAGAGTTTGTAATGAATTAAAGTGCAGAATTTAAATTCAGTGACCGTTAAGATGCGTGTTTGAGGGCGGCTCCCTGCACCCCCATAATGGATAAAAATTATTTCTTTTCAAAAAAAATCAGCTATTAACCTGTAGGAAACTAATCCCAAAATATGAACATTCTATCTCAAATATTTCTGGTACATTGACTGAATGGCTTAATTATTCATATTCAATGTGAACTACTTAAACTTTATGTTATATTGACAAATCTTCCAAAAATTTAAAAAAAAACATAGAATAAACTGAAAATGTTATACAGTAGACTCTCTCAAATTCGGGCATATAGGACCGAAATGTCAGCCGAATTAGACAGAAATTCGGGCAACATGTGCATATAGATATTGAGTTTACACACTGATATATATCGTAAATTGCATGAAAATCCATCAATAATGCAAAATCACATCAAAACTAAGACAAACCATGCTAAATTTGAGCATATTTGATTCATTTGATAATCATAATCCAACTTGAAAAATGACAACAAACTTTTTTCAAATGTAACCGCTGCCCGAATTAAAAAGTGGCCCGATCTTAAAAGAGCCGAATTTGCGAGAGTCTACTGTATAAAGAATTTATTGTTAAATCAGTTTATTTGTATAGATGAAAAAGGGTTCACAAGTCGTTGCTCTACATAATTTTTTTTCATTTAGACTAGATAATTTCAATTAATGTAATGTTAGTAGGAGAGACCGTGGCAGAATTAGCCGAAAAATGATATATTTCATTACCTATAATTTGTAGAAAAAATGTTTGTATCAGCCTGACAAATATTTCAATGAAGAGGGCGAGAGGTGTTTACATACTTAAGATAGGGGAATGTAGGCATGGTTCGCACAGAGTGAACCTTCAAACGATACGAATTTTCTCTTTGTTTGCAAAGAGCTGACCTACTATTTCTTATCTCGTTTCATGAATTTAATAATGATCTATCTTATGGCTAAGAAATGACCATCTAGCTCTTTGCAAACAAAGAGAAAATTTGCGTTGTTTGAAGGTTCACTCTGTGCGAACCATGCCAACATTCCCCTAAATAGTGGTTTCTTCAATATTCGTTCTAAGGTACGATATAACATCCCACTATCTGATACTATACGTGACTAATTCTGCCCCAGTCTCAGTCTTAGATTTATTATTATGGGAGAGAGTGGGGCAGATGCACACAGCTGATAATTTTAAGACTCATTTGGCCAACAATTTCATACTATCAAAATTCAAGCTATTTATATAGGGTATTGACTATCTGAAAATGTAGGCTATATAATTTATAAATAATTTTATATTATTATCCTAAAAATGTCAATGAAACATTCTCATCTCACATTTCCCTATATCGACCTCCTAAATATTATAAAATTACAGAAATGTGCAAATAATTTCGAGAATGCTAATTTTGTTCAAAATGAGTAATAAAAATATTTTATTATTCCTAAATGCCTAAATATTTTCCAAATCGCATATTTCATCACGTCAACTCTTAATAGAAGAATGTGTTTTTGAATTATATATCACACATAATAATGAGTGATGATGGAGCAATCTTTCAACAGGACTTTAGAGTGGCAATATGTGAGATAAAGAAGAAATTCTGCAGAAAATTGCACAAGTGAAGTGTATCGAATTGGGTGCTTCTTTTGAGATGTTTATTCATAGAATCCACTAAATTGTGCTTTAATTACAACCAGTCTCTGCTGTTCTTTCTATTTTTCCACTTGCCTTTTATTTTTTTTTACTGGGTCGATTGAGCAATTCGCTGTTCTTAGCCTGGTGAATGAATGTTTGTTACCTCGCTCGCAGTGCTAAGAACATTTCCTTGGGTGGGTGATTTCATGCTGCAATGTGTCATCGTGAAAAATACCAGGAATTACAATTTCATGTAAGATAACCCATCCAGGCTCTTCTGTATACATAAAGTTTGAGGAAAGAAAATGTGAACACGCGCAGGAAAGGCCAAAAAATCAAACAAATTCCGGTGGATAATTGTAAACAGAATCTGCGTGGAATAAAAGAGTTGGGTGGCTCTAGGAGAAAGAATTTCCAGTTCATTACACTGAATATCTATCATATAAATAACATTCATGAAATGAGTTAATAAAAGACTCCGAGAGGAAAAGGAGGAAGAAAATCTAATTCTGGAGAAGAAAATTACGAAGCAATGGAGAGGAACTCTTTTTCCCCCTTTCTTTTTATTGTTTTCTCCAACATCTTTTGACTTTCATTACGCTCAACTGAATGGGACTCTCGACAAGCGATCAATTTCTTAATTAGTGTCCTTTTTTGGTTAGGCAATATGTATGAATTAAATACTTGAGTGTCACATTTCCATTCAATCTGTCTTCAAGCAGCCGTTCTTCATTCGATTGATGAGTGACATTCTAGACAAAATGCCACAAAAGCCTAACTAACTATTGCATCTGACAAAAGGGGCGTTCTGCGAAGCCATATAGTAATCATGTTTCTGGCCATGTTAACGCGTGTCAAAGTAAATTGGGAACACATTTTTTAACCCAATCCAATCCCACAGACAATAATGCCTCTTTGTCTATTTCTTGTAAGAAATATAATTTCAACTGTAGACCACCCAAGAAACAAAATTTAAAAATGAATAGAATCAAAATTTTAAAATAATCTTGTAATGATCCTTGTAAAAGTTGTGGCATAAATCTATAAAACCTTTTTATAGGCAGGGGCACATAGTTCTTTTGAACTGAAAGTGTGAAATGGAGTCCACGTAATAATAACGTCAGATTTACCATTAAACTGGTAATGGAACTGTAATGTAATAGATACACTTACAACCTAAGCCGAGAGATGACTTAACATATTTAAAATCGAATTAATGAATAGATTACATTTCCACTAGTTTCGGACTAATCCGCCTCTCGACTTAAGTCGAAAAACAGCTTAGTTAGTGGGAAACTGATGGGAATTTAGTCAAATCATTTTGATTACAATTATGCTAAGGCGTCTCTCGGCTTAAGTCGTAAGTGTGTCCAGTACACAATACGTAGCACCGTAATATATTTGAACCTTTATGGAAAAATACTGTTTAAAGAAATACAAGCATCTTCCAGTAATTTATATTACAAGAGATACTACATGGTATTAATTATTATAATAAAAAATTTGTAAATCAAAGCGCTAACTTATTGGTTTGTCAAGAATAGATGAATAATAAACAAAGTCGTTCTTCATCACATAGGTAAACATTTAACAAATGAGATAATAAATTACTGACCCGTCGTTTGCCGTTATATCCCCAGATCTCGAATCAAACCTTCCTATGTACTTCGAAGATGCCAAGTATCACGTCCCTACGTTTCAGCAATCTTGGAAAAATAATATATCAACTACTTGTAAAATTAATAACAAAATGACATCCTTACGTTAAGCTTTCGTAAATTTCTGGTTAATATTTCGTCCATTATGATCCCAATGATAATGGTATTGATGTGTGCAGTCACCTTGTCGTTAATTTTAAGAAATGTTGTCCAACTCACAAAAAAACCGAGTCTGTGCTCCGTGATGGAAAATTTCATATCCAGGAGACTTAGTGATCGGAAATTCCGTTTAAATGTGTATTAAGGATTTTGATCGTTTTTAACTAAAAAAAAGAATTAAAGCTATTCGGAAGAGTTTGCTGCCTTCGGACAATTCAAACTTCGAAAAATTTTTTCTTTGATCTCTTTTTCTATGTTCTTTGGATTTGACCAATGACTCTTCCAAGAAATTTGGGGCATTGGACTAGCTAATAAACTATAACATTATAATGGAACGAATTCATAAAAAAAAACATACAGAAAAAAATTAATTGTTCGAAACTTGAGTCGTTCTAGCGCTTTACCTTACGACTCTCTTAAGGGACCTTTATTCAAATTTCTTCAGCAAAAAACATTATTTCATTAATTTAAAAAAAAAAGAGAACAAAGAATAATCAAAAAATTGCTCTTAATTGGAACTCTGCAAAACTAAGAATTATACCATCGAAATACATTCGAAACATTATTCTAAATTGAGCTAGGGATACAATCGTTATTATACAGTTTTAGAAATTACTCTTCCATTTAGTTACAAAATAAAGTCACTAAAAATTGTTCATTTGTTGCATAGATTTCAGTAGTTTGAATAGAATTTAATAGTAATTCTGACGAAAAAATGACTTATATATTAATCAAAATTTATAAATATAAAAAAAAGATATGACACCTTAATGTCTAATTCTACGCCCGACTAACTTTACGACAGTCTCCCCTTATATTTATTACTTTTTGTAATCCAATACAGCTAATATTCTGATAACCTCTTGAGAATAAATGCATATTACGGATATTAGAAGGTAATCGGTCTCTAAAATGCTACTTGGGATGTAACTCAAAACTTATACAAGAAACCTTTTAAAAAGAACCATGCATTAATGATGCTGTGGATCATATGAAGAAGATTGTGTTTCTTGGGTATAATCTAATGCCAATTTGTGTTTAGTTCCAGAGAAGGCTTCCCTCCAAAACTAATCCAAATTTCACGAGAAATTCGATGCTTCAACCCATCAGAAATTACTGAAAAATAATCAGAAGCAAATTTCAAAAATTATCCCCCGCACAAGAGGTCGAGTGCAGATGGTACCAAACAAAAAGAATCTCCTTATAATTTATTCATCCCTTCACGGATTTCTATTTAACCGAGTCAAGCCCTCTCGGTGTCCTCTCCAAACTCTCAAATAAGAGAGACGTTTTGAATATTATATTTATTTAGAGGAGAAGAAAAAACTCACATAATTTTTGTCTGTGTACCCGAAAAAAAGTGAAATTCAACCCTCTTCATCTCCATTTTGACATAAGCACCCGAGACTTTGTTAGCTGCTCTAATCCATTCCCATATCTATTGAATGATTTTACGGTGGTGGAGTCCTCGAATTTACGATCCACACAATCACCATACCATGAATGCCACGTGTCTCAATTTATATAATTTCCTGGATTGAAATCCTCGAGGACAACTTTCAAGGGTAGATTTCTCGATTGCAGCATCTTAAGACTCATCATTTGGGGCTAAAATTGTAATGCTTTGAAAGAAATGGAAAATTTTAAGCAATTTTCTTTCAATTTTCTGTAACTTTTCCGCCTAAACAAAGACTGAAACCCGCCTATAACAAAATTTAGTAATTGTTTAACATGAAAGAGAATGCTTGAGGCTAAACTACTTCATCAGCCTTTGGGCAGTATTAAAAAATGTAATTGAATGTTTACATTTTAGAAACATCCCTGAATGATTAAGACACGTGCTCGCATTCATTAGTTACGCCTTGTGCCACTGGAAGCGAAGAATTTGAGGATAATGGGAAAATCTAAAATATCATTTATTGACTTTGAATATTTGTATTTTGTACCCTTCCAAAAAAAAGACCAAAAATTAAAGTCTTATATACTGAGTCATTGTATAGAACAACAGAAGGAACACACAAGGTAAATTACATTCACGACAAAAAAAATTATCTGAGGTCAAGACTAATCTAGAAAGTAAAAAAAAAACAAATTTCAGTACTATTTGAAATTATTTGAAGAGGGAAAACTATGTCGGACTTAAAATTAGACTTCATTTAAAATATAAATTAATTGATATATGATTATCATAATTTTCCAACATTAAGACGGCGACGGACGCTAAAAAACAATAACTTACATCGATATTTTTCAAATTTGTAAAACAATCTTTTATGTATGAAAAGGCTTAGGTATAATAAATAATAATAAATAATAACTATTTATGGTGTACAAGAATTGTGCACAATATTTTATGTTACCTAATAATCTTTCTATGAGATTTCAAACTAAAGATTTAACCACTTTTTCAACGGTTTAAGATTTTTAACAACGAGACAGAACTGAATTTTCATGACTTCAAAGGTTGAATGTTTTTATATTTTAAAATTTGTACAAAAACATCTGTTATAAAATTATTGAAATTCAGGCTAGTAAGAAATGTAATGAAAAAGAGATGCCAAAGCGTCGTAGAGTTTGGTTCGTATTGGTCTACTAGAGATCAAGTTTTTTTTATCCCATCATTTTATTTCATTTTCATTTTATTTCATTTCATTTTAATTTTATTTCAAATACTGCTTTTGAGCTAGAGCTCTTGAAAGCAAAAATTTAGATAGAGATATAGGTGTACAAAAACTTCAATGTTGTGTGATAGCGGCCACCGCCGTCTTAGCGTTGGTAACCAACCTCCAGAGTAAAACGGTGGAAAACTCTTTCTCAGTTGAATCATAAACCACAAAAGCATTTGAGTTTAAAAAAAATGGTACTTTACCAATGAAGACTGATGCAGCTTGATTCGAAATTACAATACCATTCCAAAAAATCCAAATTTAACCAAATCGGTTGAAAAATGAGCCTCCCAAATTAGTTGACTTTTGACGTTCAATAATTCAAGATGGTGAATTTTTCAGTCATAGGTAAGTTTGGGCGGAATGTTCGTCTGGACTACCTCTAAAACATATCCGAAAATCATTGAAAAAACTTGGGCCAATTTTGAGAAAGGCAAAAAAAAACATGGTTTTTAGGGAATGTTAATTATAGGGGATACAAAATTATTCAAAAATCGGTACTTAACCGGTTAATTGCCAATGAAGACTGATGCAGCCAGGTTCGAAATTTCAATACTTTTCCAAAAAATCCAAATTTAACCAAATCGGTTGAAAAATGAGGTTTCCAAAGTAGTTCAACTTCGACGTCCAATATTTTAAAATGGCGAATTTTCCGGTCATAAGTATGTTTGGGTGAAATGTTTGCCTGGACTAGCTCTAAAACATATCCAAAAATCATTGAAAAAGCTTGGGCCAATTTTGAGAAAAACCAAAAAACATATTTTTGGGGGTGATAGAGGGGTGGTGGGGAGAGGAAAGAAAAAAATGTCTAGATATATTGTTTTTTTTTATTAAGGGTCATCGAAAACTGGGATTCGATATCTCCTATCGTTTAAGCTCCAGAACAGTGACAAGTTGAAAAAGGCGATTATATAACTGCTCTCTCTTTGAGTTCGAGCAGTAAAAATTATTGAGGCTGTCGTACAGAACGGGTGAACATGAGTTCAACGCTTAAAATTTCTTTCATTTCTTTCATTAATTTTTTTCATTGATTTAAGGAACTTTCAATTATTTTCACTTTTCCAGTAGCCTAAAGAAATTTCTAATGCTAGAAGAATTATAACCTGACGTTTATGTTTAATAGTAAAACTTTTTGCATTTTCCCCATTTAAAATTTAAACCACCCTTTGCAGCAAACAGCAGTCAAAATGTATCATTTTAACGAGAAATTCCCGACTTTAGCAGACTCATAGGGTGGATGGAAAAAAGTCCAGAAGCCACGTGGAAGCTTCGAGATACAAATGTCGATTGACAAAGTGTCCAAACATCCCGTAATTTGGATTGATATTTGTTGGCTCAATTTGATTGTGTCAATCGATGGTGGAATGATGGATTTGGATTTGTTGAGTAAACTCACGCGTGATAAGCTTCTGGAGGCATTTACCTGGCTTTTTTTTTAGCTGCTTTATCAGAATGCCAGATGGTTTTGCGTGGACTGTTTTTTTTTGTTAGTGCTCAGGTAAGGGTGTTGTACCTATGGAAACTCTTCTGTGGGAGACTTTGGAGAAGGAAAATACCCTATTTGCTCCCATTAATCAATCAATAAACATTTACTCACGCATCACCATTGACACACTTCCATTAAATCTCATGAGAATATGTGAAAAAATTCACCCTCTTCTTTGATGTTGCTTCTCTGTGCGAGGAGTGATAATGGAAAATGCGAAAATGAAGGTGAACTGCTGATCTAATTACCCGTCAATTTGCATTTAGACATGAGTGAAAGTGAGATGATTGCGAATTGCTGCAAAAAATCACCCTTCCTTAACCCAAACATACTCCCTTTAATTTTTAGTTAAGCCACCCTCATGAGCGATAAAGAGTCCAATCATAACAAAAATCCCGCACTTTGGCTCAATCTTCCTTTGTATTCACGAAATAATTTCAAGGGGGAAAACACATCCAGGGAGATGAATAGTAATTATTTATTTTATTTGTAATTCAATAAGGGTGAATTGTTGTTCAATTTGTGAATTGAATACTTTTTCCAGATTAGACTAACAATTTTTGAAAGTAAATTACAATCATGAATATATCATTCTTGTCTCTACACAAAAATAAATCGCCGGAAAAGCATCTTTTCCCCAAACAAAATAGTCAAATTTTCTCCAAAAAAAAAAAGAAAAAGAGTAGTATTGTGGCCCTTTGGATTCCTTCCAGAACTCAGAAGCAGACGCATAAGATGACAAGGGCAAAAAAACGCAATCAAGACGACGTTATTAATCATTCCTTTCATCACCGAACCCCATATGCAGCAAATTCAAAAGTTCAACCCTCAGTAAAAGATTGCAAGGCCCTTCAAATTCTGCACTTGATGCTCAAAACATCGGTGGATTGTCACCCCCTCGATTTATTTAATTCCCCCAACAGCCAAGTTTAGATTTATGCGTGTTAATCGCAGCGGGTGCAAATTCTGATTAATATTGTACCTCCCCATAGCGAATAATATTCATTTCGGAGAATCCGCTCAAATGAAAATTGAAGAGATTGGGAATCCATTAAGTTCGACGTTAAAATTTAAAATTTCATATGATATGTCCGTTAATGTTGCTTTCAGAGCCATCTGTGGGATTTCTAAGTAACTTCAAAAGCTTTACGCCGTTCAATTCTCAAAAGCTCGTTGTTGTATTTTGAATGAGCTTTTAAGTACACTGAGAAAAAATGAGGATAAAATTTTGGTGATAGGAGATAACCGAAGATAAATTGTAGGTGGTGTCTACACTTATGGATATTATATACACTTATGGACAATGCAAAAATCTTAGGTTATTACATTAAACAAGTTTCGAAAAAAAATGTTAATTACATCATAAACTAATAATTTTATAGCTTTTCGAAATCTGTTTTACGTAAGAACTTAAGATTTTTGCACGCTGTCCATAAGTGTATAACATCCTTTTAAATGTAGGCTCAACCCTACTTCCTTGGAAAGGCTCTCACTTTTTTCTTACCCATCATTGCCGCCTTCAAAACTACAGTATTTCAAAGCTCATAAACCTCATAAAAATCATAATTATTTTCACCTCATAAAATCTAAAACTTCTTAACACTTCATAAAAATCGCCTTGTAGTTTTTTCTCAGAATTCCACATTGAACCCTTTAAGGACGAAAGGGTCAAAAATGGGGGTAGGAAAAATCACTATTTTTAGCTTATTTTTTAAGAGGAACACATAACTTTAGAAAGCCCTAGGAAAAATTTTATTGGATCACCAGTGACCAAATCGTTTTTAAAGCTTGAAGGGTTAAAATAAAGTCATTTACGTTCTTTTTTTTTCGGAACATACGGAGTAGGGGAGACCGGGGTACAATTAGCCAGGGGTTGAAGTAGATAGTGGATTTTTCTCGTCTCCCTTAAAATGTACATTGAGCAAAGTATTTTTTAATGAAAGCAGGAACACATCCCCATATTCCCAGAAATATTTATAAGTATGATTCTGTTATCCTACAATTTAGAAGCAATTTTATAAAATGGGTATAAAATTGTAATTTTTATGTTACAGTTTTTGGCACAGCATTTGGTTTTCTAAGTTTTACTTTGTTTCTGATATTAGGAAATAAATAATAAAGAAATATTATTAAGAAATAATTTTCACTTTGACAATAATTATCTACTTTTTTATATAAAATGATAAACACTGAAACAGATCTCGGGGCAGATGCGGCAGATGTAGCTACTCTGCCGTGGCGGGATAAAACTATCAATGATTTTTCACTAATACATGGATAATTGTTAGACGAAAAAGTACTATTGATATTCCAATCAATATTGCCATTTGGATGAGCAATTTGTGAAATAGATATTTTCAGGATATTTTCATCAATTTTGCAGCAATTACAAAAATGTCATAAAAAAGTCGGCTAAAGCCTTTTTGCTTTAGTTTTATGTGACATATTTAGCATCAGTGGGCTTCAGTGTATCAAGCGAAATAATATTTGGTATCTCCAGTTTAAAATTTCGTCTCGAAAACGGGTGCAATTAGTACCCCAAAAGTGGCTATATCTTCCCAGGCCGAGGCACGTGTAACCAATATAACATACTTTTTTTATTATTATTCTCTCCAAAAAAGAGCCAAGGATTTTAGACCTTTGAACTACAATGTTTCATATAGCCAATATCCTAATGCTACTTATGAAACATAAAAATATTAGACAAACCTTATCATTTTTTCACAAATCTTGCGCGAAAAAAACCTCATTTGCTGGCTAAAAGTACCCCGGTCTCCCCTAATATTTAATTTATTTCCTTATTGAGATACAGGGCCGTAGCGCTGGGGAGGGGCATTGAGGGGCAATGCCCTGCCTTAAAACTTCCAATGCCCTACCTTAAAAACCAGAAACGAAGATAATGTTCTAAATAAAATGTTCGTAGTATGAAATGGTAGAGAAGAAATTAATCTTCTATTAAATGGCCTGTAATCGGTAAGTGATCAATTGAAGTGCCTAATGCAATTGGCTTAAATCGTATGGAAAGTCAAACAATAATTTTGTGAAAAATTTAGGGTAAGTGTGCCAAATTTCGGCATAGTTGCATGTAAGCACCGAAGTTCTAAGTTTGAAATGCAATATTTTTAATTCATATTGATATTTTTTGTTACTTTCTTTTCGGGATGGTTGTGTGGGACCTTGAAGACTAGTATAATCATCTTTGTTTTCTTAAAATCACTTCCTAAAATATTGAAAAATTTATAAAAATATGGACATTGCTTTGGGTAGTATTTCGGCCACGTTGTGTGAAATTTCGGCCACCTTTTATCTGACCACCTTTTGTGACGGAACGGATAGAAAATTTCAAAACGTCAAACGGAACGAGTTTAATATTTAATTTAATACGTTTATATGACTCACAAGTCCTGAGATCTTCCGTGTAATTTGTCCTAAACACCTGAAGAGTAGCATCTCAAATTTATGCGGAGATTTCCGTAGCAATTTGCCCTTCCTGAACTCTTCCAATGACTTTTTCACATCATCTTTTTCATAGAAGCGATGGTTTTTATCTCTGAACATTGTAGAATTCAGAAATTATAGAAAAACCACAAAATGAATAAGGAACTTAGGAAAGCAAAAGATGTTGCCGAAATAGGTAACACTACCTCACCGGAGAGACGCTCACAAAGTATATACTTTTTAACGCAAAATACAGGATCCAGCTGGAAAATTTTACCCGAAATTTATAGATTGATTCACTATTAACATAAACAGAAACAATCTTTAATGAAAACTAATAAATTTTCATGAAAAACACCGAAGGAAAACCTTCTGCACTTCACCACAAATCACAAGACTGCTAGAAACACAATCGATCTGTCACATTTTTTGTAAGACTTTTTCCACACTGAGTTTTTACAACGCAATTTAAATTTAAATTATACCTAAAATATAACAGTCTTTGTGTTAATACATCCTAAAATGAATAAATATTTGAAAGCAAAATGAATTCATTGACTATTCGAAGATTACATACTTAATTTTAATTAATTTATTTGCATGGCCGAAATTACACTCAAAGTGGCCGAAATTAGAAGCTGGCCGAAATTTGGCACACTTACCCTAAATATTTTCTCAAACACCTTTAAAAATAAAATAGAATATTTATCCATCAATCTGGCATTGTTATTAAAGAGTTGCAATTGCAATTATTTGATTATTAATTAAATGAAATAATGTTTTTCATTTGTTCTGAGCAAAATGAGTGTAAAGATTCTTACATTTCTTACATGAAAAACTCAATATATATATTTTTTCTCATTAACGCATTTTCAAGATAGTTAACTGGTTACATGGATCAAGAAGACAGTAAAAATATAATAATTTCTCAATTTTTTTCAGCATAAGAAAATTCAAATGTCATTTTTTTTTAAAATTCCTTCGTACAAAAACTAACTCATCAGGTAGCAGGAAATATTTGGTTTTTAGTTTCCAGATGAACGAATTTCGAGAAATCTTGTCCACCGAAAAGTATGTTTTTTTTCGAAAATATCTCAAAAAATCAAGTCCCACAGGTTTAAAATGAAAATCTCAGGAAATTTAGTTTCAATATTGTACTTTTATATGCATAAGAGCTTGAACTAATTATATTTTTTATTATGTCGAAAAGAAATTAGAACAAAATCTGCTGTTTTTGTCAATTTTGACCCGCGTAACCACTTAAATATATCGACAGCTCCATTCCATACTATGCTAAGTCGACTTAGCTTTATACTACTCCGAGAGATATGTTGTTCCTGAGACCGAGATCTACAACTGGTGAAAATTTGGTGGTTTATCCGACATCCGGGTAACGAGATATTCGAGACTTTCGAAAAAAAATTACACGGACAGCATAGAAAATCACCAACTTCAAATGGCTCTCCTGAAAAGTTGTCATTGTGAGATAGCATAGTATGTAATGGAACCGTCGATGTGTATCGACGAATTAGAATAATATATTTTATTTTTAAAATTTGTCTTTTTGAATTTTTTTGTTTGTTACCTCATTCATTTACATTCAAGTGAAGTGGTACGGAAATCGACTAACCAAAACAGATCAATCAAAAATTTTGATGAATGCACTACCTTTAACTACTGATGCCCTACCTTAAATTGAACTCTAGCTACGGCCCTGTTGAGATACTAAAGCCACTATTTTCTAAAATAAAAATTTGTTTAGTAAAGTCAAAAGGTTTTAAATTACAATAAATCGTCATCTCTTTTACTTACTTACAATTGAATTGCGAAAATTTTGAATGAGTGATACCACCGAATAGTGAAAATGTTGATCTTAATTGTTTTATAGATTAAAAAAAAAATTGAATAACATTCAAGAGAGCTGTTTGAGGGTAGGGGCCCCGTTAGCATTACCTCTTTGCTACCCCCTATATTCGTCAAAGCAATTCCAAACAGAAACATTATCTGAACCCATTCCTTAATTTTCAATTTTTCCCGGAAGATACAATATTTTTTAATAAGGAGGGAATATGATTTTTTGTGGTCCTAGGTTCTTATTGTTGGACGGATTTTTCGCTGTTCTTAATAATAAATTTGCGGAATTCTCGAACTCACGAGATAGAGCTCACCGTGAATTAGTTTTTCGCATAATCTTTTGGTGCGTACTAGTCTGCTAGAGATCAAGTTGATTCATAAAAGCAATTGAAAAAAAATCTGTACTTTACCGATGAAGACTGAGGGCCAATTTTTGAAATTCTCACTCGCACCCGCGAGCTCTTTAGTGGCCAATGGAAATTGACTCGCACACCCCGGAAATTCTTGAGTACGTGCAATGAGTGCTTTATGTTATAAAGAAGTCGTTACAAAAGGATTTGAATCTATGGGGTGTGCAAGTGGATTTCTCTCGGCCACTGAAAAGCTCGCGGGTGCGAGTGAGAGTTTCAAAAATTGGGCCTCTGATGTAGCCGCGTGTGAAACTACAATACTTTTCCAAGAAATCCTAATTTAACCAAATCAGTTGAAAAATGGGCCGAGGGGGTGGGGGACAAAGGAAGAAAATCATCTGGAGATATGTTCTTTTTTTTATGGTCACCGAAGACCGAAAGTTAATATCTTTTACCGTCATCGTTTTACCTTTTTACCCTAATTCTTAAAAGATTCATAGCTACTCCCACGATTACATTCGCGCTACTTGGAGGCAAAGAGAAATTTTCTGCATATTGAGAAATTATTCTACACATTATAATACGGTGTATTGCCAATTTTCATAATTTCTGACGACAAATTTCAGCAGGACGTTTTATGTCCTACAAATGCTTCGCGTCAGAATATTAAATTTTTATCTTGAAAATTTTTTTGACATGGAGCTTGAAATTTGGATCTAGGTCTCAGAATTGAGACAAATGTTTTTTTACCCGATTGTAAACATATGCGTGAAATTGAATTTAAAGATTTCTAAAAAATTTTAATCTTTCTCAACTGGTACGGGATCGAGTTAAAACAATAATTAATTTTATCCAAAATACAATTTTGGACAGAATGTAAAGCGATTTGTAAATCGATTCAAATCGATTTTAAACATCGATAAAACATAAAAGAATTATAGTTCAGTGTTGGAAAGATTGGAGACGTATAAAATTTTCAGAATTCGTGACTAGAGGGTTTAGCAACTTTACTCAACTACCCAATTAACACGAAACAACATTTCTGGAACTGTAGTTTTGAATTCGAGCATTAGGGTAGTGTATAATTTGGAATTAGTTTTACAAGTTGGACAATTCGGCCGTACAAGTTGGACATGGCTTTTTTCTTGATAAAAATAGTACAAAATTTGTTTTAAAGCACAAGGAACCAAATTATAAAATTAAAGCATTAAAAATATACAAATAAAAATGAAGTACTAAATTTATCAAGACAAAAAGCCCTGTCCAAATTATACCATTGTCCAACTTGTACCACTGTCCAACTTATACCACTTTACTCAAATTGACTTTGTCATCCCTTTATTTATCTGAAAGCAATTGTGGTACTTCAGCACCAAATCTATGCATATTAAAAATAATTCCCACAAAATAAATAAAATTCGCTAATACGTTATTTAGAAAAAGGTCGTATTTATTTGAAAGTTTGTGCTTTTCTTTTCACTTTTTTCTTTTTAGATAACTTTTTTTGCTGATGATGTTGTAATAGACGAAATAGTAATCCATCTAGCTAAGACGAATGCATAAAAAAGGCTTCTCGTTTATTTATTGTCAAGCTGGTCTATTAAACTTTAACCATCCAACCAAAATATGTTTTTTTTACTGTATAAGAAAACGTAGCTACACGAGATTAAAAAAATAACACTGTCATCACGCTAAATATATGTAAGCTGCTTATAATTGAACATACCTACATTCATATTATAGTGCTGTGCTGTGTAGTCATATATATACTCAAAATGTTGATTTATATTTCTTTTTGTAATGAATTCACTCAATAAGTTTAACAGAGCAAAAGTACATTTTTGAGAAATTTATCTAGTATCCTAACAACTATGTAGTATATTAAATTATTTAGGAATTTGACCCTCTTGAAAAAGCCATTGCTATAAAGTGAAAACAATGAATCATATCGCATTGTACAATAGCAACAGAATGGGTTTATTTAAGCATTTTACTGTAATAGTCTGGATGCTATGTGAGTTATGCGTTATTATGTATGATATATAAATGGTCTATTCTTTTATTTTCCGTAGTTTTGTATTTGAATCTAGATTAATTCAAATACATTTCCTCTGTTGTCTTCATTATATACATAACAGTCCCAAACTCTTAAGGGCGTGACCTTTCTATCATCAAAAGGGCATAACTACATATACTGCGGCCATCTATATGTAGTGATCGCGGGTAAATCTTCCTTGTCTCAATATAAATATTTATATCTAGAAATTCAGAAGTAAAAGATTTTTATTGAAGGAAAATGGGATAAGTCTAATACCAGAATCTGTACTAAACTTCTAAATTAATAAACACACTCATAAATTCAAATATTTTCGGGATTTGCTGTATAAACATAAATGATTTGTAGAAAAAGTGATCATAAATTTTCTCCAATTTCAACAATTAATGGCATTAAAGTAACTTAAGGGTTGTAGTGTTCCTGGGTTGCAAGATTGAATCTCTCAAAAAGATTAAATAAACAAAAATTTATGTGAAATAATTTGGAATTGGAAATGCATTTTTCATCGTCATTGAAATTTATCCACAAACATATTAACCATAGTTTAAAAATGTTTTAAAGATAAGTTTTACAGAATAGAGACAAAAATTTCAGAGGAATACATTAATCTTAAGTTCTTTCCCGAGCTAGAGCTCAACTTAAACGGTAAGAGATATCGACTGCCGGTTTTCGATGATCCCCCACAAGTGGACATTATGTTCACCTAGGCTACCTCCAAATTATACCTATTCAAAAATGCGGGAAATTGCAAGGGTTAATTTTAGGAAATACCAAAAACATGATTCTTTGAGGATGGAAGAGGGATGAAAAGAAAAAAAAAAACGTATAGAAATAATTGTTGAGCAGTCCTAAAGTAATTATTTCAGGTAAAAAAGGTAAAATTAGGGTCAAAGCATCTACACACAAGGATCAATTTAAAAAAAAACAATATTTTTTCAAGAAAATTTCCCCTATTTTTGTAGGCAGAAACGTCAGTCTTAGGATTGAAATATAATTACAGTAGACTCTCTCTCAATCGGGAATATGGGGCAAAATGTCATCCGGTTTAGCGATAGAATTGAGCGTCAAAGCCTTTGTAAATTCCACAAAAAGCGCTCAATTATAAAGAATCACGATAAAATAGGAAGAACTATAGCGAATTTGAGCGAATTAGCTTCATAATTAAACGTGAAAATTCTCAACAAAATTTGTCGCCCGATTGAGTAAGAGCCGATTGAGTGAGAGTCTACTGTATTACTATGCTCGAACTCTACGGAGAGAGCAGTATAATCCTTCGATTTTTTCACCCCCCCCCCCCAAATTTCCACCTTCCACCGCCCGTAGACCACTTTTGTCAACAAATCTTTACGTTTTAGACGATTTCTGAGAAATGTCGTCATGCTGTTTGTCCGTCTGTCCGTCTGTACGTCCGGCTGTCATCAGCTCTAGAGGTTAAACGGTAAGAGATAGCGACTTGGGACCTTCGGGGGACCCCCCATAAGTCGGCCCAAGGATCGTTAACATGCCCCTAATTTCCCCCACCCCTCCCCTACCCCTCCAAAACCATGATTTTTGGGATTTCTCGAAAACGCGTCATGCAATTTTTTTCCATTTTTGGATATGTTTTAGAGATTACCCAAGCGGACATTTCGTCCTTAGACGAAAATAGCGTTGAATCATTCCTAATAATGGTTTTTCAAGGTCAAAAGTTAAAAAGACACTAGAGAGCGCATTTATCAAGCGAATGGGATCATGTTTGGGGTCGTTGGAAAGGTCTTGGAATTTCCTATAAAACTGATCTGGTTCCAATCGGTTCTGAATCGGTAATGAACCGGTTCATAGCCGATAACTAATTTTTATCCGAAAATCGATACTTTTAAAACAATTTTGGAGGATCTTTTGAATGATATATGAATCGGTTCAAATCGGTTGAGAACTGGTAAATGATAAATGATGCGAAAGTACTTCTGAGGTATATAGAATCTAAGTAACGAGTTCGAGCATTTCGCAAAGCCTGGGACGCTTTGCCACTCCTTTTTAATACAAATTGTTTTTATTTTAGTAACTTCTTTTTAAGGAATGTTGTTTAGAACCTTGTAGATAATTTCTATCGCCTTTGTTTTCTCTAGAATTATTCTTAATACATTTTAAAATGATAAGAAATATAGACATAGCTTTGGGTTCTATTTTGGTCAACTTGATCCTCATATTTCCTTGCCCTTCCGGAATTCTTCCAAAGTCTTTTTCACATCATATCGTTCGACAAGGCGACGTTTTTTGTTTTTCTTTTACATTGTATAATCTCCATAGTATGCAAAAGCTCAAAATTTATGGAAAATTGAAGAACAATAGAAGTGGCCGAAATTGCAAGCTGGCCGAAATTTGGTACACTTATCCTATAAATTCTAAAAAAAAAAAAGAAAAATAAAGGGTCTATAATTTTTCTTAGAGCCCTCGAAACAATCTGCGCTTACTTATAGGATAATTTAGACCAATTTCTGAAAATATTTCAAATTTTAATGATAAAAAATTCTTTAAATTGACAAAGAGTGATTTTGCCCTTCTTAATTAATGTTGAGGATATAGGATTCTGGCAAAACATATTTAAGTTCAATGCTCTCTGAACAGGCTGATTCTTTCAATTTTGCGAGATTGCAAAAAATATATTTAAAAAAAACTTGATAAGCGCTGAAAATCATTCATAAGCCAAATTTAGCGTTTTTCAGTGAACAAACATTAGCAAGATATTCTCGAAGAAATAACCGCAACCGTCATACCTATATATGTATAAATAGCAGTCTGTAATATGTTATCTGTTGTTTCAGTGATAGATATATGAGACAGTGACAAAATGAATTCCAAAATAAATCCTCTTTTGAAGCACTTTACATTTTATGAAAGCCACAAATTGCCCAACCCAGAAATAATATTTATACTTAAGTATTATTTAGAAAATTTCCCAATTGACCTGAAACACTTACCTGTATGGTGTTCAAGGTTTCTTTCGATACTTACATATATAGTCAGCCTGACAGTGCTATATATTATACATATAAATGTAATTTAGAGAAACATGGAGTGAAGACAAAAAAAAATTGTACTGCGGGGTTTAACATTTCAAATATATATACATTCATTCTAATATGCATTAATGATATATCACAAAGTCCAACACTCACACAATTCATGGAATTTCATTTGCATATAATTTAATAAATAGTATAAAAGTTGAATATATATAGAATTTTTATAATAAAAATGCCTTGTTAATGTACGTTTTGTTCATTGATGTGGAAATGTCTGGAAATAATTACTTATTATATATGTACACACACGTACGATATATACAAAGCATAATGCCTGTTTTTATCATTTTCAGTCTTTCACTCATATGCTGAAGCGAATGTGTGGAAAATATTATTACATTTGTAGGTAAAACACCAAGTTAGATTCTCTATCTAAACATTATTTTTACTGCCATGCACAGCGCATTATTACTTTAGATATATTGATCATAATTCACGTTATTCAATGGAGAGAATCAAATTTTCACAGAATATTTATTTTTGGGTATTGAACTGTTATGTGGCTGACGTCATTGTCGACACTTAGATTCACCTAAAAACGATAGAAGTGTAAAGAATGCTTAATTGGTTAAACAAATTGTTATAATTGCACCAAATACAAAATTCTCTTAAAAAATACAATCTTTTTACAGTTTTTTGACAAAAAATGGAGATCTTTAATTGAATTTCCCCTTGCTACTGGTAAAAACTTAACCTCACTTAAAATGTTTATGTATTTTTTTTTATTTTATTGTCTCGATTTATAACAGATTCTTGTTTTCCCATTGAAAAAGAAGACAAAATTTTATATTTTCTTTGTTTTTGGGGTATATTTGCCTGATTTTTAATATGTTTTTAAAACACATGTAGAAAAGTTGAGGTTATGTTTGTATTCGATCACAAATCTTACCTCTTTATTATGCATAATTCTAAAAAAAATTGTTAATCGACTAAGAGGTTATTCTGAATTTAAAATAAGGGTTAGATTGAAAATTGTGGTTAAAGCTAAAAAACCAGGGATAAAACTTGAGCTGACAAAACCTTTTAAATTTTTCTTTGGACACAATTTTCTTCATTCATTTGAAGATATAAATCTCTATGAACGATTATGTCGATTAGATCACACAGAAAAATATACTATTTGTAAAATTGTTCGTAAATGTTTGTGAATTCCTATTGGGGACTTACAAAATGCTCAAACAAGTTCATAAAAGTTTATACACGGTAAAAAATTTCGGGACATATTTGTTCCAAATATTAGCTCGTCCACGGACACCATAATTTTTGGCACAATCTTGTTTATTTTACGAGACTCAAAAAGATGATCAATATTAGTAACGAATTTGTTCCAAAGCTTGGCTAGTCCACGGACACCGAAAATTTTTAGAATAAATTTGTCCCCTCTAGAAGAAACAAAAAGATACCCAATATTAGTAAAGAATTTGTTCCAAAAAATAGCTCATCTAGTATAAAATCTCATCCTTCCTCTCACACTCGGTCACCCATCACCGAAGCGAAGAGGACGCAAAATCTGTGCAATTTTCGTGCTACATGGTTTAACTTTTTTAATTCGAGATTCCCTTCCCCTCCTGCTGCCAGAACTCGCATATGATTTGGTCATGCACGCGTCTGTATAAAACACTCTTAACTCTTTCCGGACGGCAGCATATGCTGCAAGCCAATTTCACCATTTTTTAATCAAAAATATCTAAGCTCAGGAATTAATTGAGGTCCTACAAAAAATATCTTACATTTGGACATCCTTATAGTTTGTAATCATCCAAAAGAATTGAATTTTTCTCAGTTCTGAATACTTAAAAAACACTCTTTTTCACTGAAAATTCATATGCTGCTTTGGGTACTCAGAGTCCCAAAAGAGACGAAAGAGCTAAGTTGCTTTTTATTTGATGTTCCTTATGAACTTTCGCTACCGAAATCCATCTCGACTGAAGTATAGGCCTTAACTGTAAGACGAAATCACTTACACGGACTTGTTCCCGACAATAGGAACAAAAAGATTCCCCATATGAGCAACAACTTCGTTCAAAAAATTACCTCGTCCACGGACACCGAAAATGTTTGGAACAAATATGTTACAGATGTGAGAATAATATTTTTATTAAAAAAAAATGTACCAATTTGTTCCTGACAGTGAGAACAAAACGACCGAGTCAGGGGCCTCTCGACATTTCATTTTTCCATACGTTTTTGCATAGAGGCACTGAAGACTATTGGCAAGTTTTTTCCTAAAGAGAATTGACTTATCAGTTTAATATATTTCGAAATCGTGCTATAAAAGCTATCTAAAAATACATATTTCATAATACTCGCCGAAATAATACAAGAACTACGGGGAAATTTGTTAAAGTCGCGGTGCAATGGCTGCAAATTTTTTACAAGGAAAAGTGAAAAATATCTTCACTTTTTATTAGACTTGATGAGCCCCTGACCGAGTGCAACAAATTCTATTCCAACTTTCAGGAACAAATTTATATAAAACGAAATCAACCCAAATTTGTAGACATTCCACCGTATAAAAACGGTCCCAAAAGAGAACTAACAAAATTGTAACTATATTTCGTAAAGAACTATAAAGAAAACTTTTTGGAACAAAAAAATATCTTCTCTAGGGACAAAATTATTCGAAAAAAATAATTCCAATGAAAACTTGTTAAAATATTTTGGTTAGTGTCCAAAAGTTTTTACCGTGTACTTTTACAAGGCATAGATAACTGTGACGCTCACGGTTCACGGCAAATCTGCAAATTGTGCCGATTTAGCGATTTCGCACGAATTTTATCGATCTCGTGCCGGTCTGCTGAGTAAGTCTAAAAGATTAGTGTCTCCAGTACAGTACATTGAAATATGAAATTGAAATTGAAAAGCGAACTGACAATGAAATCTGTCGATTCTTCGCTAATGAACACGCCGATCTGTCTATTTCTGGCCAAATTATGCCGATCTGTTAAATTCTTAGCAAAATAGTGTCAGTTTGGCGATTTTTAGCTCTACATCGGAACAATTTTGCCGATCGCCGTTCACGGTTCACACTGAGAGTGACTTATTCACCCCTTGACTTTTACTTTACAAAAATATTGTTCGTAAAATGATCACTTTACGAACATTTTTTATTCATTTAGAAACATTTGTTTGTAAATGTTCGTAAACATACAATCAAATGTTCGTAAAATTTTGTAATTTGTTTGTAAAATTTTGTCACACACAAAAATTTACGTACAAATCTTTGCAAAGGAACAAAAAATGCTCGTTAAATGCTCATGTTACGAACAAAGCTTGCAAAAAGTACAAACTTTTTAGTGGGTTATATGCTTCATTAGTATTTCGTAAGTTCCCAGTAAGAATTCACAAACATTTACGAACAATTTTACGAAATATTTCTTTATGTGCACTGAAGATCCTTAATAATTGATCAAAGAATGAAACTATTATCCGATATAGTATTTTTTATAACATTTAGAAACACTTTAACTTCTCACAAATCAACCTTTTAAATGTATGGTAACTTCAGTTCAAAAGAATTTCAGGCCAAATTTATATAAACAAACCACAATGATATATTTTTATATCTATTCCACAATTTCAAAGAACTTTTTTTCAGTAATTCACTTGGTAACTGGCTTCTAGTTCACAAAATGTTAAGGGTTAAGATCTTATTAATTGCAAACTCTCAAGAAATTCAAAATTTAGAAAATGTTTTTAAATGGAGAACTGTTAGATATTCGAATCTAGTAATTCTAACCTAGAAAACTCTGTTAAGGTCAAAATTTGCTAAGCTTATTTGACTAAAAAAATTTTTAAGTATTTAAATTCATAAAAATGTATAATAAAACACTTCAATCAAACATCAATTAGACAGAGAAATGTCAAACTGCATCTCAATACAAATGTACTTTATTTTTTGAGGTTATGTGCATCCTAACCTAATATTTAGAATTGAGTTTCTGATTAAATAATCAATCCGTGCCCTTTGCTGCATTTTATGACTTTAAGAAAGAGTGTTGTTCACTGGGGAACTGTTTTGGGCCGCCTAATTTGGTCAAAGGTTAAAAAAAATCTGCATTTTAAAAAAATTTGACCGCATATTTCAATGATAGTAAATATATTTTACGTATAATTTCTCCATCTGGAAATCAAATAAATAAATTGGAGAAAAATTTGAGGATTTTTTTTTAACTTACAAAAATAATGAAATTCTAAACAGATTTTTCAAGCTTAAACTTAAAACATTCAAAGCAAGAACGTTAAGGAAGCCATTCTATCTCCAATGAAACGTAAAACTAAGAAAGTTCAGTCAAAAGATCTTTAAATCCATGAAGTACTTTGAATTGTCTTCTAACTAACTTATTTCCATCGAAACTAGAGATATCAATATTTCCCTGGTTTTTTAGATTATGTTAATCAGAATCTTAGGTTCCAAATCCACAGCAATCTCTTAACTAATTGAGAGTAGTTTACTATAATTAATTTAGAAAGGCAAAGAATACAAGCACCTTTCAAAAAGCAACTACTTTTCCTGTTATAGATATGTACATATTGATTTTCAAAACTTAGGTTATGGCGGATCTCTCAAAAATATTGCACTTTATTACTTATGGTTTCTTTTTTCTTCAGGTCAAAGCGATAGAAGGCAAGAAGAAAATACTAAATTAGAAATAAATTAAAGATAGAAAAGAAATAGAAAAGTATTTGAAATTTACTTGACATCTGTCAAATTCTTCAAAATGGATTCTTCGTTTGGTACTGAAAGAAAATGAACTAAAATTTTCCTGAGAAAAAATCAAACCTAATGGGTAGGGGATTTCTCAGTAATTCATAATTATTTTGTTGTTCAGTGAGAATTAAGAAACACTTGCTCTTACCAATTTCTTTTTAGAGGTTATGTTGACAGCATACCTCTTAACCTCAAATTTCTCAGCGAGTTTTAAAGACTTTCGAAATTTAAAAATGTTCCGAAATAAAAAAATAATAATGTATCTTTAGTTGTAAGATAATTAAAAAAAAGTTTAAAATCTGTTTGAATGAGAAACGTAAAAATATTGTTAAATGAAAATCATTTTCTAGGTTATACCGTTTCCAAATTTTTCAACTAAAAAGATATTTTACTAGCAACAAAAAGAAAGTATGAAGCATATAACTCCTCAATTCTGAGATAAAGAAAACTTAATACAGTAGAACCCCGCTATAGGGCTCTATAGTTCACAATTTATCGACCGTTGATTTCAAAACACTGATTTTAAGTTAGGTTATGTTTTTTAGTACGCAACATGCAATGTTGTCATAATTATTTTAATATTTTTGCCAAACTTAATTGAGTAGTTGTGATAATTGTGATCCATAATGACGAGAGCGAGGACAAGTACAACAATCGCAAAAGAAAGTGGAAGCCGTCGAGCAATTTCAATACTAAAAGTCGTTGATAATTTTAAAAAATGACATGGACTATAGTGCGACCCAAGTGTCAAATCTGGAACCAAATATGGACTATATCGAGGTTATATTGTATTGAAGATAAAAATTAGTTATCACTTTGAAATATTTGCAACTTTGAGGTGAAATACGCTGGAATTTGGTGACTTTACAACGTTTTTTTTTTTCAAGTTAATTTGGAAGTCTTTTGTTATTTTAGTTGCACTTTAATTTTAAGGCCTTTAATCTTTTAAGGATGAGAGAGGGCCAAAAATCGTTGGTCAGAAAAAATATGTTTTCTGACTTTTTAGGATTAATATATATAACTTTATATGACCACAGGAAAAATTTTGTTTTTAGATCACCGGTGATTTAATCGTCCTCATAGGGTTAAATCAAATGAAATAGAGTTCTTTATCAGCCTTCTAATGTTTATTTTGAGTTTTAAAGATTAAATATTTGTCTGAAAAATGAAGAGAAACGAAGTTAATTTTGGAAGATCCTTGAAAATAATTTTGAAACTAGGAATAGTGTGAAGTTAGTTTCGTTTTAGTTTGAAGGCTTAAAGCTTAAACGGTACTTAACTCTTCAAAATTAAAGTATTCTAACGAAGAATATGAAAAAAAAGACTTTGACATTCGATTTTAGTTTAGTCTAAAGTTTTAATATCTGAAATTATTAGCAGTAAGTCGAACATTTCACATCCCTTTCTGTCCTAAAAGTTTTGCATATGTCTGTCCCGTCTGTCCTAACCTTTCGCACTCTTCTTCTTCTTTTGAAAATCACTCTAAATTATATTCATTTCGGTCCAATTTTGAGTCTGAAAGAATGGGAGAGATTTATGCAAATCTTTTGTGAGAAAGTGACGCGAATTTTGATTTCATGAAATTTTACCGATCTATTGGCATAGACACACTTACGATTTAAGCTAAGAGATGACTTAATGTGATTAAAATCAAAATAATGATCAGATTACCTTTCCATCAGTTTCTGACTTATTCGTTTCTCGGCTTAAGCAGAGAAACTAATTAGTTAGTGGGAAAGTGATGGGAATTAAGTCTAATCATTATTTTGGTTATAAATAGTTACGTTAAGCCGTGTCTCGGCTTAAGCCGTAACCGTAAGTGTGTCTAGGGCATATAAGGTGTGCATATGCATAAAGACCTAGGGGAAAATACTGTCCCTTCATGTCTTCGAATAAAGTGAATTTTCTTTATTTTTTTCCAAGAGATTTATGAATTTCTGTTAAATATTAGTGGCTTATTATCGATTATAAATAATTTCGTGATAATTAAGTAAAATCTTTTAGGAAAAATAAAAGAAAGTTCACATTATTCGAAGGCATGAACGTTCGAAGAGAGAATACTTTCCCCTGTATTTTTCTTAAAAAAAAATAATTGAATTAATTGAAATGAAAGATCCCTATAGCCGACGACCGCGGCGATTCCACTTTTACCGCTAAAAATCCGCGTGGAGTTCCCTGAATTTTACCCCTCAAATTTCGCGGAAGCTTCCGAGATGGAATTTGACGCTAAATTTATTCCTAGTGTTCCATGGACGTTTGTGGAACTCTGTATAGGACCGTCTAATAAGAAATGTCCGCGAGTTCCCATGGACTTTTCTCTGACGAATATTTCCACGTCTTTTTCTATGGATTATTAGCGGTATAATCGGCAGTCAGCCCTTTAAAAATTCGGAAACATCCCCTTTATTTCCACGAAATTATCCGTGGAAATTTCCATGCAATGGCCTTAGTGGCCTCCGTGGTTTAATATTACGGAATTCCACGACTTTTCCAGTGGATTTTTTTAAATATTTTTCTTCAAAATAATTCCAAAAATTGATTAAAAATGGCGTGGAATTTTCATAGAGAATTTGCACAAAAAAAAACATCCATAAATAAATGGACGATCAATGCCAATTGGAAGCTTAGAACTTGGAGAATATTCTTTTATCAGACGAACACTCAGTTCTACTTTTAAGTTGAAAATATTGCTACCATATCGTTCATTTGAGTATGTCTTGCTCGCAAGAATTATAGCGTTAGGGCGAAAAATAATTGCAGAGTTTTCGCGTTTACTTCCATGGAGTCTTGGCCGGAAAGATACCAGAAAATATCCTCGAAATATTAAATGGAAATTTTATTTATATTTCCACGGAATGCTCTTAGATAATTGCAAGAAAATACTTCGGAATTTTTTTCAAGGAAATTCATGCGAAAAAAAGCTGATAACTCCGTAGAATTCCAAGCGGAATATTAGCATTTATTTCCCTGGAAACTCACGCAGAAAAATAGGGGATAAATTTCATGGATTTTTCCGTTACTGTGAAACTTTGCGGCCGATCGGCTACAGGGACATGAATTTGACACTTTCTTCAATTTCTACATAGTGTGAAGTTAGTTACATTCCAAATCAAAGGCTTTCCACTTCTAAATTTAAAGGCCTTTTTTTTAAAAAGAGACCTAGCCCTTCTTAAAGTTTTCTTTATCTAAGAATCAAGGAAAATTAAAGAAAGCTGAAAATAAAGTACAAGAAAAAATCATTCTTTACACTTTTCACGCGTAGACAATACGTGAGAGTGTAGAGAATTGACCCATGACTGCAAAAGAAGGCGACAAAGCAAGACCCACTGATAAACCGAGATAGATTAACTAAAGATATTTATTAATAGTTCAATTTATACTCACAATACATTACTGTAAAAGGGATAAGAAAAAAAATTCTGGAAGATAATAGTAATAGTTTGTACCAAAAAAAAAAACAAATTCAAACATAAATAGAGAAGAAAGAGCGAAAGTAATTTTGTTTTTTTTTTCTTTTTTTATCGTAGAAGAAAAAAAAACTCAAAAGGTAAATTTCATAATTTCTAATATTTTTTTCTTGTCACTTTTCTTCAACGCACTTAGAAATAAATTTTACAAACTACTTCTTGGTCTTTTTTTCAATTGATGGAAATTTTTGTTTTTTTGTTTTTTTTTTTCAAAAAGGGAGGGAAAAGATATTTTTTATCTTCATCAATTCTCTGTGAGACACTTCTTTTTTTTTTTGGGAAATTGTATTTTTGGTGGCACTTAACATCTTCATCTCTTCTGCGCTAGAACACAAAATAATGTCTTTGATTCCGGATTGAGACTTAAGGGTCAAAACGGGCTCAATGAGCATTTTGTTGGACCCCCCTCCCTGCCGTAGCACCATCCGGAACATCGGCTCACGATGGTATCGTGATGAGATTGCCTTCGTAGTGGAAACCCTTGGAATCTGTTGCTGTAGTTGCCTTGGACGTTTTGTCCTCCTTATCGTGCACTTTGTGATGCTGCTTAAGCGTGTTGATCTGCGTGAAGCATTTGTTGCACTCACGGCATCTGTTCAATGAGGATGATCAACATTTCGCGTGATTTCTTTTTTTTTAAGCATCACCAAGAAATATCTTTCAGTTATTGCTCAGAATTATCTTGTGAATATCTCAAGCAAGGTATTTAGCTTGGAAATTGTTCCCTAAAATCCACGATTTTGCGTGAAAATGACTAAGAATAGGCAAAAGGACTTACCTATAGGGCTTATGCCCCGTGTGAATGCGAGTGTGAACCGTGAGGTTGCTGGAGAACGTGAAGCGTTTGTCGCAGTAGCCACATTTGTAGGGTTTTTCATCAGCATGCATCTTAAAATGCAGCTTCAAGTAGTTGAAGGAAGCAAAGGTTTTATTACAATTCAGGCAACGGTAGTCCTTGAGATCTTTGTGCTCCTGCAAATGCCTTTCTAAGCTCTGTCGATCGTAGAAGGCTTTGTAGCAATGGTGACACTTTAGCATTTGACTGTCCTTCGTGTGCGTGAGATAGTGTTGCTTGAGCAGATTCGGGTCGTCAAAGACTTTGTTGCAGTAGCTGCAAATGTGCCACTGTTTCACATCCTCATCGTGATCATTGGCATGGAGCTTCATGTGATTCCTGTACGTGGACATACTCTTCAGCACCTTAAAACACGTCTGACACTGAAATGTTGGCTTTGGCAGTGCATCCTGTCGCACCACCACGATCCTGCCCAGAGACAATACATTAAATCAAAACTGCCCGTGAACACACACAAGAGTACTCCACCAGATACTCACTCTGGTTGCTCGACATTGTCCATCGAAATGTTCCCGTACAGCATTGCATTGGTTTTCTGGTAGTCTACACTGAGATTGAACATGGACTCAATACTTATTTTGCTGTAGTCCATTTTTTCTGAGATTTTATCACGGCTTTCACGGCAGGACTCACACGGATTCTGGGTGAAAAATCAGCCAGAAGCACCACCACGAACGAAATCGATAGGCGTTGTTTGACACTTGGCCAAATATGTCAAAATGTCTGCTGATTGAAGCATATGCAGCTTGGAAGCTCGTATGGAGCAAAAGCTGCAATTCTAGGGGCTATTCAATATACAAACGTAAGTTAATCCTTTAAGGACAGGACGAGAGTGTCAAAAATTAGGGGTCTGAAAAAATCACTTTTTCTGACTTTTTAGCATCAAACACAACTTTGGATGACCGTAGGAAAAATTTAATTTTTGGGTCACCGGTGACCCAATCGTCCTTAAAGGGTTAGCCCATTAAAGACAAGACTTAAATTCACCAACAGTATTGATGTCAGAAGTTCAACAATAAAAATAAAACCGATAAACAAAAACAATGTAACATATTACTACATTTAACCTAGGAAAATCTAACAGAATCTGATTCGCTCCTCTATGGACGAAAGTAATCTATCCCCCACCCCCGCGAAGTCACTGTTTTATATGGAGCTGTTTGAAACCAACTCACGAATTGATCAGAAACTCAGCTTACACTTCTCAGAACAAGAAGATATTTAGACAGAAATATACAGTAGACTCTCGCTCAATCAGCTCTTTTTCAATCGGGCGAAAAATTTTGTTGACAATTTTCACGTTTAATTATTAAGCAAATTTACTCAAATTTGTTGTAGTTCCTCTTATTTTAACTTGATTCTTTATAATTGAGCCCTTTTTATAGAATTTACAATGACTTTAACGCCCAACTCTATCGATAAATCGGATGACATTTTGCCCTAATTGTCCAATTGAGAGAGAGATTACTGTAGTATCCCTTTTTTAAAGGACCAAAGTCTTGTACACAAGGAACACCTCAATTTTGACATATATCGTGTAATATGGTCAACAGTGCAGAAAAATTCCCACACGCATTTTGTATGTGAAAGTAAGAAATTGGCTTCAACTTTGAAGGCCATTCGCCGAGGACTAGATATTAATAGAGTACAGGTAATTCCGGCTTAAGCGTAAACAGATTGAAAGTATTTGATATGCATTGTCTACTAATGGGAGTTCCTTTATGAAATAATTTTTCAAGGGGCTAAATTTGAAATACATTTCTTATGATACTGTTGGCGCTGAAGAAAAGCCAAAGAAATTGGCGCCGAAAATGTTTTGCATACATCATAGCGTTTCTGTAACTTATTCCAAAGATCTTTTCTGTGGGTATGCAATTTTTCTGTGTCACAGAAATGAATTCGCGGTTTTTTTCGATCCCAAGAATTTCTCTGAAAGCGGAACTCTATAATCCAAAAATGTATGTAATTTTTTGTACAATATCAAATGAATCATAATTTTCATTTTTTATGAAAACCATTATGTAGAGTTATTGTATTTTCTAGTACCATGAAGTAAAGGTGTATCAAAATTCGGCCGGCTTGCAATTTCGGCCACTTCGTTTGTTTCCTAAATTTCCATGAATTTTTAGTTTTTGCATAGTCTAGCGATTATATAATGCAAAAAGAAACAAAAAAATTAAATTAAAAATATTGAGTTTCAAACTTAAGACTTTCGTACTTACATACAACTATGCTGACATTTGGTACAGTTCCCCTATGTTAAAAAAAAATGAAAAATAAAATAAAAATAATAAAAACAATTATCAATGCGATTATTTGAAAATTATTCAAATTTGGGCCTGAATATAGCAAATGGCTGGAAGTTTTCAAAAAAAAATTCTAGATTCCTACAACCTTCTACTTTACGATTACGTACAAACGATGGGGAAAAAATAACTTTAGATAGTCAGGAAAAATTATTTTCTATATAGAACGCCGGTGTTCTTATCGTCCGTATACTAAAATATAATATTATAATTCATAAATTTTTTTAAAATATATTGGAAAAAGTGAGTTGTTTAAAGCTTGACTCGTCCGAATATAGCGCCCTTTCTCCCATTTCTTAACATTATAGAGCAAATTATAAAAGAAATTCTAGATTTTATGTATAATTGGATTTAAGATATATATTAATATACAATATACAGTAAAAATGAAATAAAAAAATACTATTTGAATCCTTTTAATTGAAGTTTCAAATCAGTGAAATTAGAGTCGAAGGGACACCTACATTTTATTAACTTGTGTTACGACCTATTGACACCCTACTCCAATAGGAAAAGGTGGATTAGTGAAAAAAGATCTTACTTGCCTTTTATTAGACAGATTGAAAAAAAAGTTCAATATTTTGACGAAATCGCCAAAGAGTGTATCCTGCCAAACAGGTGTTCTCGCAACTTTAGCAGAATTTTTAAGATTAAATTGTTGGTTGAGAAATAAGCCCAGAAAAAAACAGAAATTTTGTTTTTCATCTAAGTGGAAATTCTAGAAATCGTCGCGAAACACAATTCTTTTAAGGAAAACTTATTAACTTTTTCAAAGAAAAAGTTAATGAGTTTTCCCTGAGTAAATTTTGGTTACCAGACGATTTCCGGAATTCCCACCTAAGTAATAATACTATGCCTGCTTGTGTTTCATCTTTTATCAGTCAATTATATATGACAACGATTATCGTGAGTAGTAGAACGTAACATTTTTTACAGTCGGTTATCATAGTAATATTCAATCAGAAAAGTGAGAAATAAGATTTAAGTGCGATTTTCTGATTAGAAAATCTCAACTTTATTTTAACATTTTCATGCATATAAAGGTAAAATATTATGATATTTTCATTTTTAATAGTTATCCAAAAAAAGTTAACCATAAAAGTCCCATATTAATATAGAAACATCGTTTTATGTGACAAATAATTTACACATAAAACTCATTTCTGTTTCTCTTTTTTTAGAATTATCGTATTAATTCATTTGTTAAAGAAAAACATAAAAAAAAAATTATGTTAAGAATATTAATCAAGACGTTTTATAATTTGGAATTTTTCTTCATTTCTCGGGTCAGATGTTTTTAGTAATCTGAGGAGTCTTTTTACATTATTTAAGAATGTAAGACGCAGAAATACAACTTTAGCTTTCCCCAATATTTTTGGTGCTTACGCACCTCTCCCCAACGCCAAGTGGTGTTCTGCGTGGTATCTACCTCACCATTATTGCGGTTAGAAACAGAAGTTTGAAATTCAATTTTAAATTCCAGTCGAGTCATCGATTCAACACTTCATGTTGAATCGATCAATATACGTCAGTGATCGCCTCTGATGTCAGTCAGTGTGTGATCATGGCGCTGTGAGGTGGGCCACACAGTTCGGCCAGTGCAAAATCTTGGCCCCATAAGTGCTTTTCCTCATATAAGACTCCTCAAGTCTTATAAGAAGGAAAATCTTAATGGTTTCATTTGGTTTTTTTTATTCAAATTGTGTATTATAGCCATTAGAGCAGAATGCCAATTTTGTCTTTAAATTTGTCCAGTTTTTTTCAAGAAATTAAACTATATTAATAAAAAAATATTCCAGCAAAGATTCTTCATGAGCTTAATATTTTTTAGGAGTCATTCGTCATTAAAGGGTTAACTCTTTAAGGACGATTGGAACACCGGTGTTCCATAAAGAAAACAATTTTTCCTGACTACCTAAAGTTATTTTTTTCTTATGTTTGTACGTAATTGCAATGTAGAAGGTTGAAGGAATCTAGGATATTTTTTTAAAGTCTCCAGCTATTTGCAAAATTGTAAATTTTTAAGCTTAAAAATGACGAATTTTTAAATTGTCATAAGGAAAATTAATTTTAATTATTTTGTATGCTTCCAATTTTTTTTTTTTAAGCAAAATCGTTTTGGAAAAAGAAACTATTATACTCATACGTAATATTTTTCATTAGACTGAAAATTATTATTCAACGGTATAGTCAGAAAAATTACTTAAATTTTTAGGCTCTTTTTGTCCCTATCGCTCGTAGAGGTAAAAAATGCACCCAATCAGACTCTGTTGGCTTTTCGAAGGCCAGATATAAGACCTTTTACTGATTTTGTTCATTGGTTTAATTTTTATTGCTGATTTTCGGTTCGCGAAAAGTGTCTCGTCGTTAAAGGGTTAAGGGTTGTTAAATCAAAGAAAAAAATATAAGGGGAAAGTGCCCATGCTTCATACCATTCGAAGCTTCGAAATGACTAAATTTTCTATGTTTCACAATAAGGGAAGAGCACCAGCGATCGGCAGTGTTCCTCGGATCGTCAAGTTATTGTCATATTATTGCACCAATTAAAATAAATTTTTAAAAATTATTAGCTACTTTTTACCATTTAATTCTTACAAGAATACAGTGCATTAGTGTAGATTTAATTTATGAAACCAATTTTCTGTGAGACATCTGATTAAATTCGTGACGATCCGAGGTACAGAGTACACAGTAGCAATTACATCTATTTTTTATTAATTTATTGTAAAATTTTAAAGTTCAAACGCACAGATATAGTTAAATGGATCACTAATATACCGATTATCATACACAAAAATACCAAATAGTATTTTGAGGCTTATATTTTCTACTAAATATCGAGCATGTCTCTTAACATTCCGATCTGGGGTACTTTTCCCTTATATGTTGCTCATCGCAACCATATTTTAAAAACTATGGAAAAGTGGCAAACAGGAAAAATTTAGTGATTACGAAGCTTACAATGGTATCAAGCATGGGCACTTTCCCCTACTTGAATTTATGCAATTTACGAACCTCCTTATGTTCTGGTATGCAGCATATGCTTCATGTTGACCCCTTGGAGAGGCGCCTCTTGTTGTTCTTGGCCGAGTCGCCAGGGCCGAACCCAGGGATTCCTCCCAGGCAACTGTCAGTGGTGTTATTGATTTTCTGAAAAGTCATGTGAATTTCCTGTGGCTTTCGTGTGTCCAGGCCAGCGGTTCCAGCACGATGGACTACACCAAGATGAGCATGGACATGGAATCTGTCTTCAACTTAAATATCCTCGATCATCAGGCATATTACACACAATTCCCAATGGGAGTCGTGCCTCAGCTGCCTCCGGCGGACGCCCGCATTGAGTGAGTGTTGGTGTTGCCTCAATCCTGCCGCCCCCGGCCGTCCTTGCATCATTGAGATTGTCTGTTTTGTTCCTTTTTTCCACAGCTCCGCACCACTAATCATTCCCAAAGTGGAGATTTACGAGCCACCACCGCCCCCAGAACGGTCACAGCAGATGCCACACCAGGGCAGCCCGCCGATGTCCCAGCAGCCGCATGAGGATCAAAGTAGCCCGCCGGCGAGTAGTTATCAGTGTCCGCACTGTTTCAAGGTGCTCAAGAGCATAAAGACGTACAAGAGTCACCTTAAGAGTCACACAGATACCCGGGCAGGAACACCCGGACAACCACCACCACCGGAAATTGAATCGAAACAATGGAGTGTCTGCAACTACTGCAACAAAGTCTTCTATGATCCAAATCTTCTGAAGCAGCATATAGCAACGCACACGAAGGACCAATTGCACAAATGCCAATTTTGCTATAAATCCTTCCCGGAGAAAGTTCACCTAACGCAACACCTGAAGGAGCACCAGGACCTGAAGGACTACAAATGCTTGAACTGCAACAAGACCTTTGCATCCCTCAACTACCTGAAGCTCCACTTCAAGATGCATGCAGATGAGAAACCCTACAAATGCAACTACTGCGACAAACGCTTCACGTTCTCCAGCAACCTCACGGTTCACACTCGCATTCACACGGGGCATAAGCCCTATCGGTGCGTCGAATGCAACAAATGCTTCACGCAGATCAACAGTCTCAAGCAGCATCACAAGGTTCACAAGGACGAAAAGAATGAAAAGTGCTCATTTTGCCCAAAAACCTTTCGATATGCCGGGAATCTCATCACGCACATCCGGACACATACCGGCGAGAAGCCCTACCGATGTGAATTCTGTGGGAAGAACTTCTCACAGTTGGGAAGTTTAAAGGGTCACCTGAAGCAGGAAAAAGCTCGACTGGGTATTCACGAGTGAAGAGAGTTTCTTTTTTTTTAACATCCTCTTTCACTGGCACAAATTAGCCAGAGTTCGAGCATCTTCCCCATCCTACTTCCTCTTCCCAAGAAAACAAAAAACAAAAAAACTCAAATCTCTATCCTTACGTCTTAAAAGTGTAAAATCAGAATTGTAAAACAACCACTTACATTAGAAGTTATATTGTGTAATTTAAATTATAAGTTTTTGTCGTAATATTTTACCACTAAAACAATGAGTAGATCTTATAGTCTCTAAAACTGACTAATAAATTTTAAGTGCCACTAGAAAAGTTTTTCAATGTTGAACCAGAAAAGTCTTCAACGAGAAAAAAAAGTAACAGGAGCTCTGAGATTTGTGTAAGCTTCTTCGAATTACGAGAAAAAAAACCAAATTTGATTGGTGCAAAAACAATTTCAGATCCATTGCGATCTCTGATTGGTTGATGCTTGAAAGCCATCAAAAAGCTAGCCAATTAGAGAAAGCGATTGGACTAAAAATGTTTTTTGCAAATATTTAATTGCGCATGCAAAGTTTTGATTGGTGAAAAATTCCAGTTGGTAAGTAAAAATTCAAATTTGATCAGCAGGAGGAAATGGGGCTAAGTGTCCAGCTGGAAATTCCACTTCCGATATCTTCCAAAGCTAAAATATAAAAGACCGAGTTTTGCCTTTTTGTAACGCAAGAAAAACATTTTTTGGAAGATTATGGCTTCGGCACACATTTTGAATCAGGAAAATTTCACGAAATCAAAATTCACATTTGCATATGTCTATCTCATTCTTACTCACTCCAAATTCGATTGAGCTAAATTAAATTTCTCTTGAAGTTCAAAAGAAGAAGAAGAAGAGTGCGAAAGAATATGGGATAAACATATGCAAAACGTGTGAGAAAGTGATTTGAATTTCGATTTCATAAAATTTTCTTGATCTAAAAGGGTGTAAAAGAACTACAAACATTTTTATATAATACTTGAGAATAGTTAGTAAAATTTCAAATTTCTGTAACTGATAAATTAAATTTAATTAATCTCGAAATAAATTTCAGTTGCAGCAGATTGGCAAAAATGATCAGTAAAAATGAAAATTGGTAAGTAATAAATTATTATTGGCATAGGGAAAATACCTCCGACACACCTTCTAGATCTAGATCAATATAACTTCATGAAATCAAAATTCGCGTCCCGTATTTTCTCAAAAGGTTTGCATAAGTCTATCCCACTCTTTCCGACTATTTTTCTTCTTTTTAGCATAAAAAAAAAATTGAGTTCAGTTCAATCAAATTTTAAACGTGAACGAATGAGATAAAAATATAAAAAAACGTTTGAGAACGAAAGGCATGTGAATTTCGATCACATAACATTTTCCTGATCTGAAAGGTGTGCCGGTTCTGGAGCCAGTAAGAACTACTTTTATATTATACTTACCAAAATTGATTTCTTTATTTATGGCTCAGGTACATATTTAAGATCAGGAAAATTTCATGTATAGTCGAAATTTGAATCCCTTTCTCATGCGCTTTACATATGTCTATCTTATTCTTTCGCACTATTCTTTCTTTAGTTCTTTCGAATTTGGAGTGCGAAAGAATGAGATAAATATATTGAAAACTTGTGAAAAAAAGTGATATGAATTTTGCTTTCGTGAAATTTCCCCGATCTAAAAGATGTGCCGGGTCCAAAAGGAAAAAGATTGCAAGAGATTGAGATGGACATGCAAAACATATTTCACAGAGAAAGGGTTGCCAATTTTGATTTCGTGAAATTTTCCTGATCTCCAAATTTTAGAAATTTTTGAATTTTTTGCTTACCATAAACGTTTTTCCCATAAATTTCTTACAATATCGAACTGGAATCAAACAGGAATAAAAAATGTGACATATTATGCCATGTCCGTCAATATTTGCCCCAGTATTTTTGATGAAAAGTCCAACAAATCCAACTTTTAGAAAATGGATTCCAAGGGTTCAAAAGCTAATTTCTCTTCAGGGTGAAGGATAATGGTCTTTGTAAAGTTCTAAAGTGGTAAATATCCTACAAGATTTATTCTGATTTGCAGGTCATCTGAGCATGAACTGGTATATTTTACTGATTCAATTGGATTTAATTTATCACTTACAGAAATTTGAAATTCTACTGACCAATCTCTCATTATTAGATAAAAAAAATTTTATGATTGGCACACCATTTAGATCAGGAAAATTTCATGAAATCGAAATTTACATATCATTTTTTTGTCAAATGTCAATCCCACCCACCCTTTCGCATTTTTCTTCTTCTTTCAAATGTCACAAAAAAAAATCAAATTTCTTCAATCCAATTTCAAGTTTGAGGGAGTAAAATCGACACATACACAACGTTTGAGAAAGAAAAAAACGTAAATTTTGATTTCACGAAATTTTCTTGATCTAAAATTTAAACGATGATTCGTATTCTTCAAATTTCTTTATGTATTTTTTTTAACTTTGAAGCATTTAAAGCTCTGAAGGACCTTTTACAATCTAGAGGTAGGGGAAACTGGGGTACCACCAAACACTTTTGAAAGATGCGATTTTGACTGAATTTCCTAAGAAAACTGTGAATTTTAGAAAAATTTTGCTTACCCCATGTTATAGTCTTAGGTATAGGCTGCATATTAATGTATACAAGGATAATGTGAAGCACTTCAGTTTTCCGTAAAAAGGAAAATTGTGTCACCATGCAGTTTTCGCTTTTTTTTCAACCACCCGGGGTACCAATAAACACTTTCTGGGGCACCAAAAAACACGTCATTTTCCACTCATTGAAGTTATTTTGGGCATTCACGACAACTGTTAATTATAAAGAAGGTATTGAAAATGTAAATAATTCTCAAAAAAGCACTGCAAATTTTAGAATGAGTGACTAAAATAGCAAGAAACTAAAGCTCTGCAAACCGAAAATATTTTTCAATGAATTTTTCATCATTTTGACAACATTCGACTTCTGACTGGAAAGCAGCGCCACTAAAATCGTGGCAAACATTTTACCTAAAGTTCAAATTTTGCGCGCTCTTCTGATTATTTGTGATAAAATCGAGAAATCATTCGTCAATCCTTGATTAAAATCATTTAAAAATCATTGAGAATCATTTAATGCAAAATTGGGTTCTTGAAACTATATTTCTCCTGAGTCTTGAATGAAAATCCCATGAATGGATATAAATTTCAGAAATCGAACAAAGAGGGAGATGAAGAGTAAGAAAGATAAGAGGAAAAAATTTGCCATTCAAGCTACGCTCGCGACATCTGTAATTGTGAGAAATTTGTCTGTTTGTTGATGCCCCAAACTCTGTTTTGTGATGGATTTTATATTCATTTAAAAAAAAAGGGGTTAAAGTTACCCTTTTTCATGTTATTTTTAACCTTAGAAAGGTGTAAAATTAACATTAAAAAATGTTGATATATTTTTACACCTAAAAAGTGTTAAAGTTATGAGGAAAAAAAGTTAATCGCACCCACATTTTTTTTCTCAGTGAAAAGTAATTAAATTGTACGTTATTTAGGATTTTGAGACCTACGGAAACTGGGCTAAACCTCTAGTCTGAAGACCGCTTAAGGCTTCTGACGCTTCTAAGTAATTTTTTTGGCCATTTCGTAATTTTTACTGCTCGAAATCCACGGAGTGCAGTCAAAATTTCCCCATTACACCCCCCGGAGGTTACTTTTCTTAACAAATCTTCGTGTTTCAGACGATTTCTGAGAAATGTCGTTACGCTGTTTGTCCGACTGTCCGTCTGTCCATCCGGTTGTCGCCAGCTCTAGAAGCCAAACGGTAAAAGATAGCGACTTGAGATCATTGGGGAACCCCCCTCCCATTAATCCAGCGTGGGATCATTAAAATGCCATACATTTTTCTCACCCTTCCCTCCAAAACCTTGTATTTTCGTATTGTTCAACAAAGCGTCATGCGATTTTGGACATGTTTTAGAAGTTACTCAGACAAATATTTCGTCTTTATAAGAAAATAAAGTCAAATGCTGATAAGGCTCATTTCTCGACCGAATGGTATTCCTATTTGGAGTCCTTATGGCTCCGGCACACCTTTTAGATCAGGAAAATTTCATAAAATCGAAATTCGAATCCCTGTCTTTCTCACACGCTGCGTATATATCTGTCCCATTCTTTCTCACTCCAAATTCGATTGAGCTAAATTTAATTTGTTGTGACGTTTAAAAGAAGAAGAAGAGCACGAAAGAATGAGATGAACATATAAAAAGCGTGTGAGAAGGACAGGGATTCGAATTTCGACTTCATGAAATTATCCTGATCTAAAAGGTGTGCCGGAGCCATTAGAAAGAATTTCGAATTTCTGACAAGACTAAATCAGTTCTGAACCTGTTCGCAACCGATAAGTAATTTTTGATCGAAACTCAATTAAATTACTTCTGAAGTATTTTGAACAATACAGTGCCCGCTTTGTAATCCCGATGATTGGGAGACAAAATGACAGATGTCCGCTTCGTAATCCGGATGGATTTTTTGAATTTGTTCAACGTCTCGAGAATATAATACAGTTATTTTTTTGTAGAATTAGAATAAAAGTTTTAAAGAAGATTAAATAGACATAATTAGAGAATTATATGCTACTATACTTCATTTATTAAACAGAAACATAACAGGATAATTCATTTTCATTCCTGAACACACATGTATACATAACCTCAAAATTATTTTAAATGTAACCATCGATAACTCGTCCGGATTACGGCGATCCGGATTAGAGAGCGGGCACTGTATTTTGAGTGATTTATAAATCGGTCCAAATCGGTTTGTGAACCGGTAATGAAGCGATAAGTAATTTTTGTCCGCAAATCAATTGGGGGATTTCATGGATCTTTTGTGCAATTTATGAATCGGTTTAAAACGTTTCAAAACCGGTAAACGGTAAATCTTTTTTTTTGTAACATGTCTATTTTAAGCAATCTATACAGTGTTGTATAATAAGATCATTTTTTGGCGATTTTTAATGGCATGTGAGTTGATCCTCAAGTGAACAATCCTTAAAGCAGTAGAAAGAGGTCCGAGAGGTAAATGGTAAATGACGAAAAATTACTTTGAGGTATAAAATCTTAGCCATCCCTTTTGAGATTCTAAGGTTTCCTGAAGAATTTAAGGAATTTATTGTTAATTCCGGATTTAAATGAAACTTTTATGTAGGTTTTTTTTTGGGTCTAATGAAATTCGTTCAAAGTTTCTAGGGTTTCGTAAACAGTCATACGAGTTACTTAGGGAATATTTATTGTTTCCCACCTTTTAGGACATCTTCGTTAAGTTTAAAGACCAAGTTTTATTGTGACAGATATACTATAAAATAAAGCTCAATTTGCTATAAAAAAGCTCCAATTTTTTCAAATATTTTGACAGGATTGAAATATTTTGCACATGTGGATAATGCTTAAATTTGTAGAAAATTTTCCTGGATCTTTCGAAGAGTTTTCAGCAATTTTTTTCTATTTTCTAAGGTTTTGTGAAATTTGTTTTGGATTGCCCGGTTTTCTTAGGTTTCTTGATATTTTTCTTGGATCACTAAGGTTTTACGAATCTATGTTTTTTTGGGTTTCTTGGGTTTCTGACATCCTACATTTTTTGAAGGTTTCTGGAGTTTCGCAAAACCTCTACGGACATTTTGAAAGTCGCCAGTTTTTTTTTAAAGAATTTTCCCTTTCGCAGATTTTACACTGAGAGAAATCCGAAAAAGTTAAAATAACATTCTAGTAATGTTAATTTTACTCTGCATTATTGATCCAAAATCGGTGTAAATATTACCTTTTTTAAGTGTATTTGGGGTTAAAAGTACCCTTCTTCATGTTAATTTTACCCTTAGAAAGGTGTAAAATTAACATTAAAAAATGTTGATATATTTTTACACCTAAAAAGTGTTAAATTTCTGAGGAAAAAAAGTTTATCATACTCTCTTTTTTCTCAGTGTACGCAATTTCTTCAATTTCATGAATTTTTAGGCAATTTTCTGGATTCCAAGAATCTTCGGGCAATTGACATGGGTTTCTCCTTATGACTGACCCCTTCCTGAACTTGTGTAAATATTCACTGTATTGTGCAACAACTTCATTGTAATGTTTAAAATGCTATTTATTTAGTCAATAATCTGATTATATCAATAATAGCTTTTACAGTATATAGTTAAATATCAAGTAATCTATTTTACATAGAGACGAATGCAACATCCTGCAATATTCTTCGTCATTTCAAATAAACTCTAGCCACTGACTTCTCCATCATAATAATCTTTTGCCTTAGCTCTCAATGAATCTCCTACATTTAATAAGAATACCCTAAGGGGAGGCTTCAAGGAAATGATAGATTTGCAGGACTCGCCAAAATTTTTTTACAACACAATTTAATCAGAAGAAGATGAAGAAGAAGAAGAAGGAAAAGGATGTTTTTAATCTCGTGCAGGTCTCTTCAGGAAAAGGAAGATGATATTTCGAAAAGAAAATGGAGCTTGAGGATGATGGATGGGGATAATAAAGAATCAGGGACTTTACCGTTGCTGCTGATAGACGGGAATGTTGGTTTTGTCCGGCATGGGTACTCCTCCAGGCATCGGCGCCGTCTGTGGCAGCGGCCGCATCATCATGTGATGACTAAGCGGCGGCCCCTGCGAAAACTGCGGCTGCACATTCTGCGGCGGCATCTGGGATTGCACAAGAGGCATCTGTGGCTGTGTCATCTGCCCCTGAGTCTGAGCCACGGATACATAGCCCGTCTGTGGCGGCGGCTGAGCATTGCTAAATGCCGGCGGCAAGCTCTGCGGTGGGAAATTGTGCCCAGGCGGCGGCACTTGACCCGAACTCGGCGGCATCGCCGTGGAATGTCCATTTTGCATCTGAGGCGGCACTGGCGCCGGCGGCTGCTGTGGATTCTGCGGCGGCAGAGACGGAGTGACATTGGTGGAGGCCAGGCTCATTCCCGCCATTGCCTGATGCAGCATATGCTGCGGCGGTGGCACATGCTGCGGGTGCGACATAGGGCCACTCGGCATCATATGCATCCCCGGCGGCATTCCGGGACCACCGGACACTGGGGGCATCTGGTAGAGACTTCCAGGGGGCATTCCGTACATTCCCGGCATGCCAGATGGGGGCAGATGGTACATAGACTACGAGAGAATATAATTTTTATTTTTAAAATCTGTCCTTTGTGCTTTGGGACGACTGTCGTAAAGCAATTGCGAAGACAATACAGTACAGTACCATAGAATTTACGCAGTGAACTTATCTGATTAATTAGATTTAGGAACAAAGACCTATGGAAGATTAATTCAAATTTAAAGGTTGAGGTTATTAAATTAATCTAGATGCTACAAAGTGAACAAAAAAATTTAACCTAAAATTTATAACAATGTGATGCTTTTTAACCCTTTAAGGACGATTGGGTCACCCGTGACCCAAATATGAAATTTTTCCTACGGCCTTCTAAAACTGTATTTTGCTCAAAAAAGTTAGAAAAAATTATTTTTCCTGACCCTCGATTTTTGACCTTTCTCGTCCTTGAAGGGTTATTCTTATAACCTCATTTCAAATTTCATTTTTAATTGTTCATATTTCTTTTAGAAAAAATAAAACGTTCCTCGAAAAGTTTAATTTTTTCACGCAAGGTTTGTGAACTTATATTTTTTTTTAATATGAATTTGGAAAAATTAAATCGTATAGGGTAAATTAACCTAATTCAAAACCTGCTCCAAATGGAAATTTTTCGCTACTCCAAATGGAGATGTCATTGTTTTCATGATAAATACAGTACTAAATTACTATATTTATATATTTTCTATACCACAGTTTCATTATTTAGTTAATTTTGCTCCAAATAAAGCGAAAATTAATTCATATTCACAAATTATAATTTGTTAATTTCCCAGAAAAATTAAAAGTGTACCTTTTCACTATTGAATTTTTTATCGATCGACCATGTTTTCCAATGAAAAACACAATGAGGTGACTGTTGTTTATTCGTTTTGTTTAACATTTATGTCATATTTCTGGCTAATTTTAATTAAATTAAGTGCTAATCTTTATTGTTAACGGTACGTGAAGTTTTCAAATGAAATGATTACCTATTTCGTGAACAAAAAGGGTTGTCCTGAAGTGTCTGCAAATGCTTCAATATTAAACCCCGGAAATATGATTTTTTTTTGAGATTTTTTTTTTATTGTTTTAGATGGGAAAGGTGAAAATACCAGAAATAAGAACAAATGCTGCACTCAGGAGCAACTCAACAAGGTTTTGGAAGCCTTTCGTAGCGGTTTCACTTACACTGTTTGTCTCCAATTAGAAAATTTCCCCGTCTCCATTTGGATTAATATGTTTCCAATAGAAGCATTTTACGCTCGCGTATTTTTCTTGTATTTAAGAAGTTTTCAAATTATATCTAAAGAATTTTCACTAAACAGTAACATTCTAGAAGAGTCAAGGAGCAAATTTATGTAATTTCTCTTAAGAAAAAATATGAACTTAATGTGTTGAATCTTCTGTCAAAGTTAAAGCGTCTGGAAATGGTTTTGAATTTGGGCATTTACCCTACATCGTATACATGATCTCCAAAATTAATCCTAGCAGTTTTAGAAGAAAAATACTTTCAAAACGAAAATTAATCAAAATGGAACTAAAAAAAACGTTAACGAGAGGTCTTCAGTTCGATCCTGGATGAACGCAGGAATTTTTTCTGTCTCATTCTGGAGAAAACTGCATGATTTGAGTGTAACTTGCTTTAATTGATAATTCTCCACACATAAACAAAATTAATATTAAACAGAAAGTTCGCAAACTCTCACAATAAAAAAAAAGTAAAAATTTTTTTTTTAAATATGAAAACTGGCTTCAATGAGTGTTCAAAAGCGTCAGCCAAGGAGATTTTCATGCATTTTTTGAATCTTCCAAAAAATATTTTCACTCTGAAAAAAAAAAATTAAAACTGGTAATATAACTTTCTTAAAATCTTACCAAACTACTTCTCAGGAATAAAATCACTGATCGTGTCAAGACTTTCGTCAAAATCGTAAAAGATTTTATTTTAAATGCATACGCAAAATGTCTCATAAAAATTAGAAAATCCCCTATCAAGTCTTTTAAAATTGAATTCCTACCGAAAATTCTACTTTTTAGTTTTTTTTTAGAAGAAACAATCGTTAACTCTTTCGTCTACTTTGGAACTTTGGGTGCCCTTGGAAACAATAATTTTTTAAGACTATCTAGAATCGATAAAAAAACGATTCTTCAAGAAGACTAACTAAGAAACAAGATGGCCGATCATTTTGACATTTGGCAACGCGGGAGATTGCTTTTACGGAAGGTTTTCTTATTCTTTCTGATTTTGGTGAATTCTGATTGTCCAGGAAGTATCTTTTATGCTTTTGAGAAAGCTTAATGTGTCTACAGTAACATCGTGTTGAGAGAAATGTGTTTTAAAGTGTTTTTGTGTGAAATATTTTGAAAAAATCTGTTGGCAAGCAGGAATTTGGTGTCTTTTTTAGCACTTCCTGGACATCTCACAAGATACTGGTCAATAATTCACCTTGTTTTAGTTATCAACATCGTACAGGAGTCCTTTGACACGCACAAATAGTTTACAAAATCGATAATATTGGCTTTGGGAAAATTGAAGTTTGTACCCTTTGCGTTCTTTTGGGGACGAGAGTACCCTTGAGTTTTCCAATTTCCCAGAGGAAAAAATTCTTTCTCTGTAAAAGTATCATATTTGACCACTAAGAGTTACAATAAAGTGAGTTTTACTGAAATTCGTTCGCTGGATATGTTGTGGTCCGGAAAGAGCTAAAGGTTAAAGAGTTTACGATTTTATAAAGCTTGGTTTTTCAGATTTTGTAAATTTTTCGGTTGTAGTATTCCCTCAAATTCGTTCAGTGGGGTAAGATGAGGTAATTCGGAATAATGTCTAATTTGCAACCTTGAGTTTTCCTAACAGTTTTCTAGATGACAAAAAGAAAAAAAAACAAAAGTGCCCGGTTTGTAATTCGGATGATTGGGAGACAATATGACAAATATCCGCTTCGTAATCCGGATGGATTTTTCGAATTTCTTCAACGGCTTGATAATATAATACAAGACTTTTTTGTAGAATTAGAATAAAACTTTTAAAGAAGACTAAAAGACATAATTAGAGAAGTTTATTCTATTATACTTCATTTATTAAACAAAAACATTTTAGGATAATTCATTTTCATTGCTGAATGCATGTATACATAACCTCAAAGGTACAGTAAAGTCTCCTAAATTCGAACGCTCGGGGGGTATTTTTTTGACATTTCTCCCAAATTCGAACGATTTTTTTCAAAACTAACGAAATTTATGTGAGATTAAATTGTACAGTAGACTCTCTCTCAATCGGGAATATGGGGCAAAATGTCATCCGGTTTATTGAGAGATTTGGGCGTCAAAATCATTGTAAATTCCACAAAAAGAGCTCAATTATAAAGAATCACGATAAAATAGGAAGAACTACAGCGAATTTGAGCAAATTAGCTTCATAATTAAACGTGAAAATTGCCAACAAAATTTTGTGCCCGATTGAAAAAGAGCCGATTGAGAGTCTACTGTACTTTGAATTAAATTTCCGTACTTTCTCACAAGTCTTAGTGGTAACATACTTCCTTTTCATTTTATACGATCATAATGTATGTAAACATTCAGGAAGAAGCACAAGTATAATTTTCACTCATCCAGAATATGATTTTTTTTAACATAACCCCACAATTGACATTTTGAATCCAAATGTCGTTCGAATTTGAGAGATTCAGATTTGAGAGACTCTACTGTATTTTAAATGTAACCGTCGAGAACTCGTCGGGATTACAGCGATCCGGATTAGAAAGCGGGCACTGTATTTTCAATACATCCTGACTTCGAATTCTATAATAAACTGGTAAAAATTTGGTAGTTATCAAACGTAGCCTTCTGTTTTGTTAAAAAAAAATCAGATTCTAACCTTAAAATATTTAATTTTATAACAGAAGTCAAAGAATTAGAAGCATTGTCGTGCAAACCGTGCGAAACCACCGTTTTCCGAAAATTCTCTTTTTTTTTTGTAGTTCCAGAAATTGTCAACTAAAACATTTCTAATTACAGTAGAACCCCGCTATAGCCCATCGCTCTATAGTCCACAACTTATCGAGCGTTGATTTCAAAACATTGATTTTAAGTTAGGTTATGTTTTTTAAGTACGCGACATGCCATGTTGTCATAATAATTTTAATATTTTTGGCAAACTTTATTGAATAGTTGTGATAATTGTGATCCATAATGAAGAGAGCGAGGACAAGTACCACAATTGCAAAGAAAGTGGAAGCCGTCGAGCAATTTTAATACTAAAAGTCGTTGATAATTTCAAAAAATGACATGGACAGTGCGACTCAAGTGTCAAATCTACTGTACGCCAATATTTTTCCTCACTTTACGAAAACTTACTTTTCACTAAAATATTGAAAAATGAAATGTTCCGGATATTTCGAATTCGGAATTGAATTGAAAATTTTGAATCCGAAAAATTTTCAAAGAAATTTTTGAAATATTCAAATTGCGCCTAACATTTTCACCCTGTACTGTACTTAGAATGTTTACAACAGCCGCAACATTTTTTCGCAAATCAGCAAACAATAAAAGCATTCTCCCTGATCCAATTCGAATCTCTGGAATGGACTTCATCTCCGAAGGCAAAGCGACAGATGGTGATAAGAAAAACCCAAACACTTACCGGAGGTTGCTGGCTGAAGGCTCCCATGTAGCTGGGTTTTTCTGGTTCGCGCATCAGAGTATGATAGAGATTGATTGCTTCGACGAGATCGCTGCTCAACTGTGTCAACTGAGCATGTTTCCTGTCCACTCGTTCGAGTTCGGCATCAATAAGAGGTCCCATTTGATTGACCTGCTGCTCCAGAGCCAGCATTTCGGGAGTATCCTGGGTGGGATCCTCGGGATTGGCTTCGTGCAGCAAATGCAGAAGCCTGTCAATTTTCTCTTCATTGATCTCAACTGGTTCCATCTTGTCCTCATCCTCGTTGGGCTGCGCATCGTCCTCGGCAAACTGGACAGACTTCTTGACTTTGTCCAGGCGCAGAGATTCAGGCTCCACACTCAGGTCAGCTGTGACAAAGTTTGAGGGGAAGAGTCCTTCTCCGCGCTGATTATACCCTTTCCACCAATTGGGATCACTGTCATCCAGGACATGGATTATCTCTCCAACACTGAACGTCAGTTCATTGTCCTCGGCCGCTTCAAAGTCATAGAGGGCTCGTACTTTCCGGGGTTCCGGGGCTTGGGCATTGGATGAGGGAGTGGAAAAAGAACCTCCGGACATACCGATCAGAGGATAGAGGACAGTTGAAGAGGATGTGGCTCCGGCTGAAGCCTTCGGAGAGGAATTCTTGCTCTCCTTCAAGCTCAATTCAATGGCCTTTGCTATGTCATCAGCTTCCTGCTGACTCTGCACAACGTTTGGATCCTTGCTAAAAGTGGCCTGTGCCTTGGGCTGAACCACAGGTTCGCTACTCTCAAGACCCTCGGACTTGAGTTTCTGGTAAAATGAGGGAATGAGATTGAGCTGAGGATCACTCTTGAATTCTTCCTCGGACCATCTCTTCAGCAGACCCACGAGTTTTCCCGTAACTGGAGCCTGATTCTTACTAACAATCCGCCGATATTCATTCTCAAAGTCCCTAGAGGCCACTTCTAGGTGGAAATTCCTACCGCAATTGTTAACACAGGCATCCAGGAGTGTGATGGCCTGAATGACAACATGCGGATCATTGTGAGCTAATCTCTTCATGATGGACTTGAGACAATCTTTGGCATTTGTGGAACTCGATCCAACTCTATCACATATATCCATTATCACTCCCCATTGTTCCGTCGTATTTTTCTCACTAGTAGCTTTCTCTGTCGTCACGATAAGGCCAATTCCCCGTGCGAGGCAACACAAGAAAAAAATTGATAGTGAATGACTAATACAAGAAACGAAATCTCCGGAAAGCTCTCCCGGACAAAAAAAAACTAGCCAGACTTTCTCTCCCCAAAATACCCGCGATAGGAAGGCCCGGGAGTATTTTCAAATGGTCAAGGAGGTGTCTCAGAGGTCACAGACAAGTGATTTAATTGATTTGAACAGTGGAAAATGGGAGATAAAGTGAAAATTAGTCATAAATGTTGGGGCCACAATACTCACCAATGTCAGCATCGAAGGGTGACGAAGCTCCAAATAAACCCATTTTTCACCTATTCACCCACCTATTCTACACAAATTTTCACTATCAATGGCTTATTTGCTTTCCCAAGAACACAATTGTAGGATATTTGCGTGGATATTGCATGAAATAGAGTGGGAAATTGAAGAAAATCAAACACTGTTTTTCACAGAATTCCCAGACAACACAATGACATTTGCACAAAATATTGACAGACAATTGTTGGCAATTTCTACGCGTACTTTATTAATTTGTCACTTTCTTCCATTAAAATACCTAAGAAATTAAATTACAGGAATTGTGTAAAATACGCACTATTTATTACAATAATTTATTAAAGGGGGAGTGTCAATTAAAAGGTAAAAAGTGGCCTATATATTTTTTATTGTTTAAATCAGGGGGTAGCCACTTATTTTTTTTCTATATGGATTTTTTTTAATAATAATAATAATACACTTTATTCACAAAAATAGGATCAACCCTTTTACAATTGTGAAAGAAGAAAAAAAAAGACAATATTGAAAATAAAAATGTATAGAAAGAATTGAAATTGAAAAAAAGGAAAAATAAAGTGAAAAAAAGAAAACAAGAAAAAGAGCCTCCACATGAGTTTTTCCAAAAAAAATGGTTTGGGTCTTCGACCTTTCTAATCTTTTATAAAATTTCATTAAAAACTTTAAATAATATTTACAACGATCCTCAGATAGCTGATTGTAAGAACATACAGGTTTTTTTTATTTTTCTACTAGTAAATTGATTATTTGATAAATTATGGGATGCACTTTCATTGCTTTTAAAAATTTGTTGGGGATTTCCAAAAAAAAGGCTCATCGCGACCAATTAAAAAAATTTGTGCGGCGGGAGGTAATCGTCGATAGGGAATGCTTCTCAACTGTCATCGCCAGCAGGATCTCCACAACAGCCTTCACCAGAGGAAGAAGAGTTCTGCACGCCACCGCAGCCTACCGAACCAGAATGTAAGAAGAGGAAACGAGCAAAGTTAAGGGAGGATACACCAATACCAAGACGCAGTGAGAGGATTAAGAAAAAATTAAATTTTGCGTGAATTAGTTTGATGATAGTTTGTTTATTAAAATGAAAATAATATGGGGATTTTAGTAGAGAATTATTTGTGAAGAATTTAGAATTATTTTGTAAAAAGTTTTGAAGATCTTAGAGGGGGGAAGTGAAGTATATTCGATGAATGTCATGTAACGGTAGGGTCCCGTTGAGGACATTTGTAATATAAGCCTCGGCTCAAATAAATTTATAGTCAGTCACCTCCCAAACTCTGCCTTTCACTCTTCTCGATACGTCAAATACTTCACGATTAGTGACCTTCCAGTGAAGTCGGATTGTATAAGGGCAACTGTAGAGGATGAAAATTTAAAAATGATAATTTAAAGTTGAAGTTGAAGTGTAACTCAGCGAGTGTTATTACTTGAAAACAATGTGTTACCCAATTCAAATCGACTACTCGAAAAATACATTGTTTAAAAAAAAATGTTGAAATTGATAAATGAAATTTATATTCTCTTTATGAACTGTTGGAAATAAATAAAACGTAAGACTGCAGAAGTGAAGCAACATTATTATACTAGCTTTACATATCTTAGTTCAATGAAAATTAAAAGTTGGTGACTTATTTGGTATAGATTTAATTTTTTTCAGTAAACTAAGAAATTCTTTAATGATAATTACTTCAATTGAGTTATGCCCTAGACACACTTACGACTTAACCCTCTAACGGATAAGACCGCCTCCAGGCGGTCTTCACAAAAATCACATTTACAGCAACAATAAAGGTTTTATTTATAGTAGACTCTCGCTTATCCGTGGACTCTTTTTCCGGGTGATATAAAAAAAAATCCGTGAGACAGTTGAAATTTCAAAATTTTGATGACACATTGTTCCCGTTTTGGGTTTTTTTTGTTAAGCAAATGTGCTCTATCTACTGTAATTCTTACTCACTGTAACGTTTTTGGACAGTACGCATGTTTAGAGAGATTGTCGTTTTCAGTCAGGTCAGGATTCACTCCATAAATTTTCAATGTAAACAAAAAAATCGTTGGATTTCAAACAATTTAATGGGTATCACTCTCAAAATCCGTATGACATTTTGGTCTCGCTCTCACGGATAAGCGAGAGTCTACTGCAGAGGTGTGCAAGAAACCGTTGAAACCGAATTAACGTCAAAATAAGTTTGTTATAGTAGCGTTTTGCCCATTGACGTACATGTTTCATTTGACGTTTATTCGGTTTCAACGATTTCTTGCACACCTCTGGTCTACTGTATTTAAAAGTACTATAGTGTCCTCGGTAATAGTCTTATAAACATCTCTTGAAAGTTTGAACTCATTTTGACTTCATTTCGTTGCTATTCCCAGTTTTGTGTGACAGGTCAGAGAAAAAGCAACAAAAATATTTGTGCAAAAAAAAATCATTTCCAATTTCCATAAAAATACCGATTTAAAGTCATCTTACTAAAATAAATTTATTTTTTACTGAAAGATATGTCATTTTACTTTGTATATTTTACTTAAAAAAATTTAAAAAACTATAAATGTGAATTTTAGAAGCAAAAAGAGTTTGAAAAAATTTTTATATTTTCTCACTTAGCGCCTAAACAAAAAAGGTAATGAAGAATGGATGGTTTTTTCGACTTTATTGGATCATAATTATCCTAGAAAACATTGTTTTAGAACTTTTTTTCACATAAGAAAACACCGTTAGAGGGTTAAGCCGAGAGACGACTTAATGGAAAATGATGGAAATGTAGTTTGAACATTACTTCTAATATAATTACGCTAAGCTGTCTCTCGGCTAATCCTCAAGTCTGTCAAGGCAAGGTCCTTAGAAAATTGCAAGAACGGGACCAAATGAGAAGTAACTTCACATATCAGACTGGATACCCCCTTGCTAATTCCAATATCGTCTGAAGTATTTATACTTAAGTATTTTACTGTAAAAAAAAGTAAAATAATATGCACGCGTAGTAAAAGCAACGTCAACAGAACGTCAAAATTCATGGCGTAGAAAGTGTGTAGTGTTTTTTTCTTGTGGAAAAATGGATAAAAAACTGGTGTTTTTAGCACAAATCCTCAGTCTTGGATGCGTCCTGGCATTCCCTGACCAGGGAAAATGGGATTTTATCATGAAACCTGTAAGTATTCTTTGCAAATAGTCGAAAATCCCACTGTCCGGCATATGTTTTGAGAAGGTTCTGGGGTTACTTCACCTTTTTCTCGGAATTCTCATTCTTAATCTCCATCTGATAAGCCACATATTGACTTCTAACTAATAATGTTATTTGCAGGAAGCAAGGCTGAATACGATATCCAAGTCTCTGTTCTCTGGGTCCAAGATCTACGTGCAGAGTAAGTAGACAGGATTAGGACGTCTTTCCGGAACAAGGATTCATTCCTTTTTTTTTGTAGTAACTTGTGATTCCAAGTATCAGGACACGAAGATCACGGTCTCCTGGATGCTGAGGCAGTCGATGTGCTTCGATGGGCAGACGCACTACGTAAGTACACATAAAATTTTACAAAGAAATCTTGCTCAGTGGTTGCTTTTACAGCTAAATGTAGCTTATCAAATATCGTGATTTTTGAGTCATTAAAAAAATATAGAATTTTGTAAAGTAAAGCATATTTCTAGACTTGGTTAGAAATAGAAACAATTAAAACTTCACGATAAATTTAGTCTCCTGTTCTGATTATACTGCTCTAATAATTTTTTTTGTCATGTATGAAGCATATGCTTCATGCAAGGCTACTTTGAAATATTCACGATTTTCAAAGTTTAACTCTTTCCGGACCGCAGCATATGCTGCAAGCAAATTTCACAATTTTTAATCAAAAATATCTAAGCTCAGGAATTAATTGAAGTTCTACAAAAAGATATCTTACATTTGGACATCCTTATAGTTTTTAATCATCGACAAGAATAGGATTTTTATCAGTTCTGAATAATTAAAAAACATTGTTTTTCACAAAACTTTCATATGCTGCTTTGGGTACTCAGTGTCCCAAAAGAGACTAAAGAGTTAAACACTAACTGCGATTTGAGCGCTAGTAGTAGCGTCAAGAATTTGCGGTAATCGTATGAAGTTAGCATGTTTTAAAAACTGGATTACAAATATAAAGGTCATATTTAATAAATATATCAACAACGTCGTATCAAATTAATTGAATCAATTCAATTAAATTTATTCTATCTCCAATCTTGCGTCTGCCGCTTTATTGAAGTTTTCACAGACAGCAAATAAAAATTTTCAAGGTCTAATATTCGTTATCCGGATGGATTTTTTGAATTTGTTCAATGTCTCGAAAATATAATACAAGTTTTTTTTTGTAGAATTAGAATAAAAGTTTTAAAGAAGCTTAAAAAGGTATAATTAGAGAATTCTATGCTATTATACTATATTTATTAAAAAAAAAACATCACAGGATAATTCATTTTCATTGCTGAACACACATGCATACAATGACAACAATTTAAGTAGGGACAGTGACCCTGAATCTCTTATAGGCGACGAAAATTACATTTCATCAGTTAAATCAGCATTTGTCGTAACTTCATTTTTGCGATTTTGGGATATATACATATTTAGAATCAGCGTAATTTTGTTTATTAAACTCACTTGAGAAAAAGAAACTTTTATAAGCCCATTAAAATTTATTTTAAACAAAAAATATCGTAAGTGCCCTTAATTACTGTGTTATCACACTTGAACATTAAAATTTTAATATGATTCACATTAATTGTCGCTGATGAGAGCCTAAATGTGTAATTTGTGTGTTTGAATCATTTTATATTCAAAATTTGATCTATTTGTTGATAAAAAGGTAGACTTGACCCGCAAAATTTGATATAAATTGATTTATAGCATTAATGCGATTTTCTCTTTAATTTTTTAATGTGAAAAATATTTATGCTTTAGGTAAATTTAAACTTATTTTTGCAGATCAAGTCCACTTCTTTATCAATAAATAGAAAAACCCCAAATATTAAGTGACTCAAAAACACAAATAACATATTTGGACGCTCACAAGCGACAATTAATGTGAATCACATTAAAATTTTAATGTGCAAGTGTGATAACGCCGTTAATAAAAATTTATCAGAATTTGTCGTAACTTCCATTTTTGGTGAAGTCATGACAAATTTTCATATACAATTTGCTCTAATCTATAATAAAATAATTCATTTGCCGTAACTTCTTTTGCTCGTTTGCGTGGCCTGTAATTTGCAGCAAAAATTTAATATTTCTCATTAAAACGTTCACAAACTCTTCCATATATCCAAAGACAGTTCGAATAATGCAACATTAAATCATTTTAATTCGATATTTGTGAGAAAAAAGTGAGAAAAAATCCCTGCCCATCTGTCATTATAATTCAAAACAAAACAAATGACGCGGCGTACAAAATTTATTCAATAACATTTATGAAATAAAAGCTTTTAGGGACAGAGATAACAGTTTAATTGACTAATTTAGTGAAATAAAGGTACTCATTGTCACTAGAGTAATTAAAATTGATATTATGTGTTTTTGAAAATTGTCGTAACTTCCAAGATCTCTATACATTGGAAGTTACGGCTTTATAAACGATGGAAGTTACGATAAAATCTTATTGTGTTTCATCGAACATATATCTCAATATTTCAGCTTTTAAATAATTTTATAAAGGTTTTCTCGAGTTAACTTACAGTTTATTAGTGCCACTTTTATTATTTTGACTCAAAAGTATTGCATTCGGGGCTCATTTTTAAGAAAAATAAAGCTGAACTGAAAATTTCGTCTCCTGAAAAGTTGTCAAAAGGAACTTACGACAAATGCTGATTTAACTGACGATTTGTCATATAGATATATTTTTATCATTATAACAGAGGATGGAGACACTAATATAGAATGATTTAAAAGCCTAAAAGCTTTTTTTCAAAATTGTTATTTTTCTATATATAAGAATTTTTCTAAACATATTATCATCACTCACGCACAACTTAAGTAGGGACAGTGGAAATTTTGATAAAAAATTAAGAATTTAAACAGGAAAACTTGAAATTTGAATATTAATTATTAGCAGTTAATGTTTAACAATGATGAATTGAAGTTCATTTCAACAACAAATAAAATTTTAGGAAGACATCGTTTAGTTTTTTGAAATATTCGAAATCGAAATTTGGAATATTCATAAATACAATTCTGTGTAGAATGATGCATTAGAATAATTCTTTCAACTTAAAATAAGCTTGAAACCTCAACTCCCTTAGTCGCTTCTCACTCTAACCATTTAACTATCAATCCGAATATCAAGATTCTAATTTCCTTCCGAAACACTATCCGTAGAATTTGGCTCCGCAAAAGAAACCCTTCTGTTAAAAGTTTTCTTACTATTCTAAATAAAACCATTAAAGTTATGCTACGAGAAGATCGTAACCTTAAATGGAATAAGAAAATAAAGAATTTTACCCCCAATAGTTCTCAATTTTGGAAAGCCACCCAGTCCATTCGCAATAAACAACGTGTTCTTCCTCCTCTTATCTGTGACGGTAAACTTCTCAGTAGTGATTCTGACAAAGCTGCAGCCTTAGCAATTTCTTTCTCTAAGTCCCATACTTTAACCACCAAATGGTCGTCCTCCGCTGATATTGAACATAAGGTGAAACAGTCGTGTAATCTTATTGACTTCGTGAAAGCAAATCCTGATCAAGTCTTACTTTGCGACCGAGTCGAGGTGGCCACAACAATTAAATCTTTAAAATCCAGAAAAGCCCCTGGCCACGATAAAATTCCGGTAATATCTATTAAAAATTTACCATTCGCTGCTATTATTTTCCTTACTCTAATCTTCAACTCCTGTCTGTTGATGGGTTATTTCCCTCTCTCTCTTGGAAAAGAGCAGAAGTCATAGCTATCCCCAAGATTGGGAAGGACTTACGTGATCCATCTAGTTTTAGCCCAATCAGCCTACTTTGTGTCTTAGGTAAAGTTTTCGAAAAAATCTTGCTATCACGCATCAATTTGCATTTATCTAGTCACAATATTATTTGTGATGAGCAACACGGATTTCGTGCACGGCACTCAACTTCGCATCAGCTCCTTCGCATCACAAAATCTGTAAAGGACAATCTTGCTCAAAAGTGTTCCACAGGTTTGGTTGCCTTCGATCTAGAAAAGTGTTTCGATACCGTATGGCATGAAGCTCTTGTTTTCAAGATGATCTCTAAGAAGTTTCCTATATACCTTGTCAAAACTATTAATGACTCTAAATCAAAAGTTTTCCATATTTCTTCTGGAGTTCCCCAGGGTAGTACCCTGACCCCTACACTCTTTAACATTTTCACCTATGATCTCAGTACTTGTATTAACAAATGCTCTCTTGCGATGTATGCAGACGATACCTGTATATATTACTCTTCAAAAAATCCCGTCAAAATTTGCAAAGCTCTTGAACAGGATGCTGACAACTTCGCAATTTACTGTAAAACGTGGAAGATGAAGGTCAATACCTCGAAAACACAGGCCATCTTCTTTTCCAAACGTCGTAGTGCCAAATACTTACCGCATGGAAATCTCAAAATATTGGGCGAGAATATTCATTGGTCAAATACTTTAAAATACTTGGGACTCACGCTTGACAGGTCCTTGACCTGGAAAGCTCACTGCGAGGACACTGCTTTTAAAGCTCTAAAGTTCATAAACATCCTTTATCCATTCATTAATCGGAAATCCCAATTAAATCCTAAGAATAAATTCCTCATTTTCAACTGCATATTTCGCAGTATCATGTTGTATGCGTGCTCGGTCTGGGGCAATTGCGCGGTTATTCACACTAACAAACTGCAGGTTGTGGAAAACAAAGTTTTACGTCTTATACTGAATTTGCCTTTCAATTATCCTATTCATTGGATGCACTGCCTGGCTAAGGTCTCACCAATTCGAAAAGAAATCAACAAACGCAAATCAAAATTTTTAGAATCGTTGCATAGTAGCTCAAATGCTACTATACGTGCTTTGGCTCCCGCTCCGAGAGATCCTTGTTAGATTATATTATACTTTTGCTTTCAATTTTACTATTATTGTATCTTCTCTTTGCCTTCAGCCAATACTATATTGTATCTTACTTTTAAATTCACTTTCATGGAGATTTTTTTTTTTTCAGTTTTTTTCTCCTACCTTTTCTTACATTTGCGACAAGGTCAAAAAATTGTTTTTTCCTTTTTCTCTATACTTATTGTATCCTTAAGGATATTCTCAATATGATTTAACAGCTGCTAGAAATTTTATTTCAAACTCTGACTTCCAGACTTTTTAACCATGTAATTTGAAGTTTTTTCATAAATAAATAAATTTAAAATTTAAATAAGCTTTTCGCGTGAGTCATTAAAAATTATTCAATTTTTTTCTGGTGTGAACGTCCAAGACACTAACCTTTTTCCGGGCAAAATTTCTGTGTTTCATCGTGTTAGCTGAGATTCTTTGCAATCTCAGTTCTTGTGGTCCTAGGTGAAATCCGACCTCATTAGATCGGGCCCAAATTTTGGAAGTACACGTTTTGACAATCATAGATCACGAATATCATATGCGCCAAAAATCGATTTTCGTGGATGTCCCGTCCATCCGTCCGTTCGTCATATAACCACTTCTAGAGAGAGAATGGAAAGAGATATCGACAAGCGGTTTTCGGTAAAGGTTAAATGTCGATGGGCGGCTAGAAGTTGATGATGTCATGGATAAAAAATAAAGGAAAGGCCTATTTAACAGCCAAGAAGATAGACATCCGTAATCCATCGTTTTTTATACGGTGTACCTTTTGAGCTACACTGCTGGCAATAATCATAGCTCCACTTTTCATATAGGAAAAACTTTGAAATTTTTTTTTTTTTAGAAAAAAAAAATAAAAGGTATTTGAAGGTATTTTCAAACCGATATGAAAAATTGACATTTGAATTTTATACCGTTAGAACTGTGAGTACTGTGATAGAACCTTTATCAAAATGGCGATTTTCGGGTGGCAATAATTATAGCTCCACTCATTAAATTTGGCTCCAGGGTATTTATTAGCAATTAGGGGAAATGCTTCTAATTTTGTCCAGTTTCTTATTTTGGACACTTTGAGGATAACATTGGACACTAAAAATAAATTGATTAAAATGATGGATTTTTATTCCAATATTTGATGAATAATGAATTCTATCTAAATATTTGTTCTTTTTGGAAGATTTTAACACTAAATACGTTAAAATTTGAATATGATTTGAGTTGAAATTGCTTTGTTGAAAATTCAGTGTGAGCAATTGCTTACGAGAAATATGACAGAACTTCGTGGCTTACTTCAGTCTTATTTAGTTTTGGTGAAGTACTAACAAAGTTTGTTCGCTGTTTTTGAGTGATATTATTGAATATTCATTGAATATTGTGTTGATTCACGTTACTGATGATTTGTACATTTGACCTGAAGTGAGATTTGCCTTGTGAATTATATTTTTCGTGTGAAAAATGGGAAATTTTTTAAGACATTCACCAGTGAGGTGATGATTCTTATTTTGGACAGGTGTTTTTCTCACGAAATTTCGTGAAGTTTTAGCTTTTGTGATGACTAGGTTGGACAAATGCCTGGAAAAACAAAGGAGCATCATCTCTACGAAAGAGATGCAGTGAGAAATGCCTTGAAAGGCTCCCGGAAAGGACAGGGAATGAGCGAATCCGCACGTACTTGGAGTATCGAAGTCAACTCACTTTAATGAATGATATGGAAAGTTTCCGGGCTTCTGTGACATTCTACGTTTCCCTTACATGAACAGGAAGAGGACTTGGTAAGATTGGTTCATCAAATGAAGAACAATGGGCATCCTGTTGAGGCGGATTATCTGTCCAAATTTACAGACAAGTTGTAAAAATTAATAACCAAGTTGTCCAAAATAAGAGTCAAATTCACCTCTAGGGGAAGTGCTTATAATTTTGGACAGTCTGCATATAAGCATCGATATCCTAAGTTTGAAGTGCCATATTTTCAATACTAATTGACTTTTCTTGTTACTCTCTTTTCAGAAGGATTATTTAGAAACTTGGCAAGCTATTTATCATCTCATTTTTACTAAAATTAGTTTTAATACGTTTAAAAATGAATTGATATGTAGAGGTGAATTTGACTCTTATTTTGGACAACTTGTTTATTAATTTTTACAACTTGTCTGTAAATTTGGACAGATAATCCGCCTCAACAGGATGCCCATTGTTCTTCATTTTATGAACCAATCTTACCAAGTCCTCTTCCTGGTCATGTAAGGGAAACGTGGAATGTCACAAGAAGCCCAGAAACTTTCCATATCATTCATTAAAGTGAGTTGACTTCGGTACTCCAAGTACGTGCGGATTCGCTCATTCCCTGCCCTTTCCGGGAACCTTTCAAGGCATTTCTCACTGCATCTCTTTCGTAGAGATGATGCTCCTTTGTTTCTCCAGGCATTTGTCCAACCTAGTCATCACAAAAGCTAAAACTTCACGAAATTTCGTGAGAAAAACACCTGTCCAAAATAAGAATCATCACCTCACTGGTGAATGTCTTAAAAAAATTCCCATTTTTCACACGAAAAATCTAATTCACAAGGCAAATCTCACTTCAGGTCAAATGTACAAATCATCAGTAACGTGAATCAACACAATATTCAATGAATATTCAATAATATCACTCAAAAACAGCGAACAAACTTTGTTAGTACTTCACCAAAACTAAATAAGACTGAAGTAAGCCACGAAGTTCTGTCATATTTCTCGTAAGCAATTGCTCACACTGAATTTTCAACAAAGCAATTTCAACTCAAATCATATTCAAATTTTAACGTATTTAGTTTTAAAATATTCCAAAAAGAACAAATATTTAGATAGAATTCATTATTCATCAAATATTGGAATAAAAATCCATCATTTTAATCAATTTATTTTTAGTGTCCAATGTTATCCTCAAAGTGTCCAAAATAAGAAACTGGACAAAATTAGAAGCATTTCCCCTACATATCAATTCATTTTTAAACGTATTAAAACTAATTTTAGTAAAAATGAGATGATAAATAGCTTGCCAAGTTTCTAAACAATCCTTCTGAAAAGAGAGTAACAAGAAATGTCAATTAGTATTGAAAATATGGCACTTCAAACTTAGGATATCGATGCTTATATGCAGAATGTCCAAAATTATAAGCACTTCCCCTAGTGAAGGTAAATATCTTTTAGTAATTTAATTAATAACTTTATTAAGCTAATTAGAATCATTTTTATAAAGTTTTTCATGAATTTTGCTGAAATTTTGTAAGAAAAATGTTTAATGAACAAAAATAAGGGATTAATTAAGGTCTTGAAGGGGATTTTCCATAAAAATGACAAGATCCTATCACCTTTCATCCGAATTTGTCCATATATCCGACATATATGCATTTTAAATCACTCCCAGAGCTAAATATCTTCTTTTGTTAGAGGCAAAAGTGTGCAAATTTCCGTGTTACAGTCGAAAAAACAAGTTTTCTACCGAAATTTGATGTAAAACAATGCTGACTGCTTAGTCTCATCATGTCCTGTTGATTTTGTCGCAAAACAGAATCCCAAGTGACTAAAGAGGTCTTCAGAATACTGAAATAAAAAATTATCAAAAAGAAGCTTATTGCAGTTTGATGAATAGACGGTGTTTTACGTCATTTAAGTGGTTTAAAATTATTTTTTCAGACAGAAAACAAGTTAAGATAAGACCTATCAATTTTTTTATTCGAAAAAAATTTTTTTTTTACTATTTAAATTAGGTAAAACACCTTCTGTTCTTCAAACTGCAAAACGCTTCTTTTTGATAATTTTTTGTTCCAGAATTCTAAAGACCTCCTTAGTCACTTGGAATTCTGTTTTAGGGGTAGAATCAACAGGACATGATGAGACTAAGCAGTCAGCATTGTTTTACATCAAATTTCGGTAGAAATCTTGTTTTTCCGACTGTAACACGGAAAATTGAATACTTTTGCCTCTAGCAAAAGAAGATTTTTAGCCCTGGTAGTGGTTGAAAATGCATATATATGTCGGCTATATTGACAAATTCGGATGAAAGGTGATAGGATCTTGTCATTTTTATGGAAATTTTTTGGTTGTCAATTTTCATCCCCTTCAAGACCTTAATTAATCCCTTATTTTTGTTCATTAAACATTTTTCTTACAAAATTTCAGCAAAATTCATGAAAAACTTTATAAAAATGATTCTAATTAGCTTAATAAAGTTATTAATTAAATTACTAAAAGATACTGACCTTCACTGATTGAAAATAAATACCCTGGAGCCAAATTTATTGACGGCAAATTTTTGTGGTTATATAGGTATATGGCCTGGGCTACTTCCGAAATATGTACTTTCGGATATGAAGGAAGTCGCTCGGTGACGCTTTTTAAAAAAGCAAACGAAGGTAGTTTGGTATGTTTTACTCATAAGTCGATGTCTTATCATTTAGTCTTGGTCTAAATGCCGTATTTCAAAACATTTTCCTTATTTCGAAAATGCGCGTTTCTTTCGAATTCTTCATTCATTTATCGGGGAAACAAACCTAAATATAGACGTGTTTAAATCTAGCAAGTCTTTGAATCTGGGGTGACATGATAAGTTATTTTCGATCGTAAATAGTCACATTCTTTTAAGAATATCACAATAAATAGTTCAACAATGCGTAAAAGGTTGACATTCACTTAATCTAACAGATATAGATTTATTGATGCTGTCGTTTCGATAGTATCAAAAAATTATCATTACACCCTTGGTTTACTGCAACAAGCTGAAGGAATAGGTGTCTTTGTTTTCAGTACAAGAACTCAGCACCACAGAAGAATGACACAGAGCCCACGATCTCTGATAGTCTGACTGCCCTCTGTAAGCACGGAGGTCATATCATGCTCAATGAGTACAAGTTTGCTAATGTCCCAGCTCCGGCTGAAGCTAAATTGGATACGGCAAAGAAAAAAGATGAAGACACAGTTTCGGGACCTAATCCCATTTTTACAATCACCAAGGATGGGGTGTATTTCTTTACTTTGCGCATTGATAGCCAGCAGGACTTCAATGCATCAGTTCATGTGGAGATCCGTAGTCCGCATGGCTACCTATCGGCCTTCGATTGGCCCCTGTTGCCCTTCTACGGGGTCATGTGCGGGATCTACGTTCTATTTGGAGTGATTTGGCTCACAGTGTCATTCCTGCAGTGGCGAGATCTGCTGAGAATTCAGTTCTGGATTGGGGGTGTTATTTTTCTGGGAATGCTGGAGAAAGCCATGTTCTATGCCCACTACCAGACAATTAATTCAACTGGAGTGTCCATCAAGAGTGTCCTGCTGCTGGCAGAGTGGGTGTCATGTGCCAAGAGAACTCTGGCCAGAATGCTAGTGATTATTGTTTCGTTGGGTTTTGGAATTGTCAAGCCACGGCTGGGTCCAATGTTGCACAGAGTTGTAGGTACTGGAGCTCTCTACTTCATCCTGGCGTGCGTAGAAAGTTACCTCAGGGTGGTTCAGACAACAAATGATCGTGGAAATCAGATCCTCGTTGCCAGTATTCCACTAGCTGTCCTGGACTCTGCCATGTGTTGGTGGATCTTCACATCGCTCGTTCAGACCACAAGAACTCTCAGACTGAGAAGGTGCGATAGCATTTGCATTTTGTTTTAATCTGTGACTAATCGCAGTGACCTTTGCTTTCAGAAATATGGTGAAATTGTCCCTCTATCGGCATTTTACCAACACTCTCATCTTCGCTGTAGTTGCCTCTGTGATTTTTATGCTGTACTCGATAAAAGTGCACAAAATCGCAGCTTGCTCAGATTGGAAGGATTTGTGGATTGATGATGCCTTCTGGCACATTCTCTTCTCATCCCTTCTTCTAGTCATTATGATTCTGTGGAGGCCAACAAATAACAATCAGCGATATGCTTTTACGCCGCTTCTAGACAATCCAGAAGATGAAGATGAAGGTAAGTCTACTTTATTTTTCCTTAATGAAAACCAACATTAATATCTAAAATATTGTAACATTTACATTTCGGGTTGAAATTTATTCAGTGCTAATTTTTTATTCCCTACAAAGTGCAAAGTTTTTTTTAAAGGTGTCTCGGAAATTAACTAATTTTCTTCACCCAAAAAATATAGTTCTGCAAATATATTTTGAAAAAAAAAAAGATTTTATAATGTGTCTCGGCTAAAAGGCTCATGTAGATTATTTCAACTCTTAATATTTCGGTTTTGCAGAAAAAAAGAATTTTAATTTCGATATACAACTATTTTCTTTTGATATTTCTACAAATTTAACTGGCGATTAAAAAAAAAAATATAACAAAGAAAATTTTTGGTGAAATAGTGTCTCTTGTTGTCGAGATTTTCCACCGATAGCGAAATAGAGCCCGGCTGCTGAATTCCCTTCCCTGTTCGCGGGAAATTCATATTTCCCGCCTCTCGCTCAAAGCAAGGCCTTTTACTGGCGGTATAGTTCTGTTGCCTGCCGTGTGGGGGATTGACTGACAGGAGACACTGGCAGTCAGTCGGTGACATGGCCTGGAAGAGTTCGGATGGAGGCACAGAGCTGGGTCGCTGCCGGGAAATTGGCCGCGATAAGCCTTGGTCTCCCTAAGGAATCTTTCAGGGCAGAAGCCCGGCTACACTCTGCTAATTATCTAGAATATTTCAAGATTTATTCAAATTTTATTTAAATAATTCGTTTCAATTTTTTTCAAACAATTACATAAAATATTTCTATATTTTGCATTTTATTTCGAACTTGAAATTTATTTGTTTTCTAAAATTTTTAGTAAAAAAAATCGTTTTCAAACGTGTCTTGGCTAAGTATACTAATCTAAATTTAGATAGATATAGATACTTACCATCCTAACCATCCACAAGTAGATCTTGAAATATTCGAAAATCTATTTGAAGATCCAAAAAGAGTCCAAACAGAAGTAGATTTTGATTCTCCAATAGTGTCTTGGATAAAAGGTAAATGGAACTCTATTTGCACAAAAAGTCGTTGAAGTTCGAAGAATTCAAATTCAATATCGAACTTTCGTACTAAATTTTCGAACAGGGTGGCGAAAATGTATCAAATATTACACTAAAAAGCTGGCAAAGGTCAGTGATTATGGAGTGATTAAATACTGGGGCAAAAACAGTAAACGTCGTTGTTCTGTTTTTTCCTCACAACAATGTGAAGACCGACACATTTTGACACTTGAGCACTGCGAAATTCGAACAGGATGTATCTCAGCCACATTGCGGAATTATCAAGAAGTAAGAAAGTCTCTTTTCTTTCCGTACAGAAGTAGATCTTGAAAAATTCGAAAATTTATTTGAAGATCCAAAAAAGAGACTTTCTTACTTCTTGATAATTCCGCAAGGTGGCTGATGTCCATCCTGTTCGAATTTTCAAGTGCTCAAATGTCAAAATGTGTCGGTCTTCACATTGTTGTGAGGAAAAAAACAGAACAACGACGTTTACTGGTCTTGCCCCAGTATTCAATCACTCCATAATCACTGACCTTTGCCAGCTTTTTAGTGTTATATTTGATAAATTTTCCACATCTTGTTCGAAAATTCGAAATTGAATTTGAGTTTTTCGAACATCAACGACTTTTTGTGAAAATAGAATTCCATTTCCCTTTTATCCAAGACACTATTAGAGAATCAAAATCTACTTGTGTTTACACCCGTCTTTTTTATTCTACTTCTTGTTTTTACTGCTCGAACTCCACGGCTAGAGCAGTATATAATCCCTTGATTTTTTTCACACCATCAAAATTTCCACCTTCCGCCGCCCGGAGACCACTTTTGTCAATAAATCTTCACGTTTTAGGGCAGAATCACATTGACAGTAAAATGCTCACCGTCACCGTCAAAGCCCTCACCGTATTTCGTTGATTTAGGCATTTTCATTGCAATTCTTACGCAAATTTTCCATTACGATATTACCTTGTCTCATACTCGGTGGCACTAGGTGAAAATAGTATAAGAAAATTGAATAAATAAAGCGAAAATGCGATAAACGGTAAGCAAACAAATAACTGTAGAATTTTTTTGCTACAGTTTTTCGTACAGATTTTTTGTTCACCGTTTATCGCATTTTCGTTTTATTTCTTCAATTTTTTTATATTATTTTCACCTAGTGCCACCGAGTATGAGATAATGTAACACGGTAATTGAGAATTTGCGTAAAAAAAACAATGAAAATGCGTAAATCAATGAAATACGGTGAGGACTTTGACGGTGACGGTGAGCATTTTACTGTCAATGTGATTCTGCCCTTAGACGATTTCTGAGAAATGTCGTCAGGCTGTTTGTCCGTCTGTCCATCCGGCTGTCGCCAGCTCTACAGGCCAAACGGTTAGAGATAGCGACTTGAGACCTAAGGGAGACCCCCCATTACTCGACTCAATGATCGTTAACCTCATTTTTAAACACCCCTCCCCTTCCCCTCCAGAACCATGGTTTTTTTTTGGAGGCGGACAATTGACCATGTGTGAAAATAACGTTGAATCATTCCTATTAACGGTTTTTCAAGGTCAAAGGTTAAAATGGCTTTAAAGAGCGATTTTACAGGCGAATAGAATCATGTTTGGGCTCGTTGGAAAGGTCTTGGAATTTCCGACAAAATTAAATGAATTCCAATCGGTTGTAAACCGGTAATGAACCGGTTGTGAACCAGTTATGAGCAGATAAGTAATTTTTGTCAGAAAATTAATTATATTACTCTTAAAGTTATTTTATGGGATCTTTCGAGTGATTTACAAATCGGTTTAAATCGGTTGAGAACCGGTAAACGATAAATGATGCGAAAGTACTTTTGAGGGATAGCATCTAAGTCACGAGTTCGAGCATTTCGCAAAGCCTGGGACGCTTTGCCACCTCTTTTGATTCTAGCATTTAAATTTTAGTTTAGCAAAATTCCGGAAGAGGGTGTTTCGCAAGTTTTAGTGGTAACATACTTCCTCTTCATTTTATACAATAATAATGCATGTAAACATTCAGGAAGAAGCACATAAATATGATTTTCATTCACCTAGAATACGGACTTTCTAACATAACCTCACAATTGATATTTTGAATTTAAGCGGCGTTCGAATTTCAGAGATTCAGATTTAAGGGACTCTACTGTATGTATAATTTTATAACTATAAAAAATTTAGCTTTGTAAGAAAGAGTTTTCGCAATTTTAGTAAAAATAGCTAAAACTTCCATGCGGTAAAAATTGAATTCGATTGCAGAAATCCTTGGCCAAATTTTTCTGTTCACTATCAACAATTTAGATTCATTGGATTTAGATGGACATTTTAGTGTTATTCTCTCGCAGACATGGTATAGCAACCGCATAATTTGGAAATATATTTACATACTTACTCACGTTTCACGGAAATGGTAATCGATTGCGATTCCTTGCAATTAATTTGTAACACGTGCGAATTCTCTACTCTGAATCACACAGATGAAGAGGAGCAATTTGTGTCTGATGCTTATGGTGTGAAAATGCGAGGCACTCATAGTATTTCACCACGACCATCGAGAAGTGCAACAAATGATGAGGATGATTTGAAGTGGGTGGAGGAGAATATCCCAGCAGCAATTGCTGATGCAGCTCTTCCCGTTCTTGATTCTGATGAGGAAATGGTCAATACGAAATTCGAAGTGTCGAAAATGCAGTGAATGCCTCACGAATAGCACAACTTTTTATCTTTTAGTCATTATATTAGGAGAAGAAAAAAGGAGAAATAATGAATTTGTATTGACAACAAGGAGTCTACTATTAATTAATTTATATATATAGTAATCGTATATAATGTATTATTAAAAAAAAGAGGAGAAATTTGAGTGTGAAAGAGAATGTCAGTGACAGAGATTGATGATTGAATGCATATTAAATAAAATATGAGTTTAAGTGCCGTTTTTATCATTAAATTAAATTTACGTGACTGTATAATGGTTTCTAAAATAAAAGTTGTATCTTTTCGCAAATTGAAATTTATCCCAGTAAATAAATTTATTTTTTTTAAATTATATAAATTCGATAAATCTCCAATAAAATAAAAAAAGAATTGTGTTGTTTGCACAAAATAAAATCATCATACATCAAAAGAAATGTTTACATAAAAATTAATCAAAATAATGATACACAAAAATAATTAAATTCAATGAAATTCACTTTGGCGCTTTGTTTTATAGTTGAGTGTCTGAGTTTTCTCACCGGGTGGATTCAGTACTTATGAGAATTGTCATACGATAACTGTTGGAAAATTTAATTTAAAATTCAAGGAGAGAGCAACAATTTAACAATTGATTTATTGGTTCTGTTCAGTAATAACTTTTCGAAGAGACAAAGCCACTCGTAGTCCAAAGCCAAAGCCAAACCTATTCGAAAATCTACCGGAAGCCTAAAGTGCAAGTTCACGTACTCGCCGCTTTAGCGCTGATTGTTCTGCCATTTCGAATTTCGATACTCTTGACACTTCAATAGTCAACAAAGACAGCGATTCCACTGGATTTCCAGCAGCCTTTTCTGCCATGTCCGCTGATTTTACCGCTAAAAATCCGCGTGGAATTCCCTGGATTTCACCGCTCAAAATCCGCGTAAGATTCCGAGATGGAATTTGACGCTAAATTTCTTCCTAGCATTCCATGGACGTTTGCGGAACTCTGTATAGGACCGTCTAATAAGAAATGTCCACGAGTTTCCATGGACTTTTCTCTGACGAATATTTCCACCGCTTTTCCTATGGATTATTAGCGTATAATCGGCAGTCAGCTCTTTAAAAATTTGGAAAAATCCTCTTTATTTCCACGAAATTCTCCGTGGAAATTTCCATGCAACGCCCTTAGAGGCTTCCGTGGTTTAATATTACGGAATTCCACGACTTTTCCAGTGGATTTTTTCAATATATTTTTCTTCAAAATAATTCCAAAAATCTATTAAAAATTTCGTGGAACTTTCATAGAGAATTTCCAGAAAAAAAGATCCACAAATATGGACGATCAGTGCCAATTGGCAGCTTAGAACTTGGAGAGTGTTCATCTATCAGACGAACACTCAATTGTTCTACTTTTGAATTGAAAATTGCTACCATATCGTTCATTTGAGTATGTCTAGCTCGCAAGAATTATAGCGTTAGGGCGAAAAATAATTGCAGAATTTTCGCATTTACTTCCATGGAGTCTTAGCAGGAAAGATATCAGAAAATATACTCGGAATAATCAAAGGAAATTTAGAATCAATTTCCAGGGAATGCTCTCAGATATGTTGGAAGAAAATTCCTCGGACTTTTTTTCCAGGATATCCACGCGAAAAAAAGCTGATAACTCCGCAGAATTCCAAGCGGAATATTAGCGTTTATTTCCACGGAGACTCTCGCGAAAAATAGAAGATAAATTCCAGGGAATTCTCTGTTACTGCGAAACTTTGCGGCCGATCGGCTACAGGGGTCTCGGTAGCTCAATGGGCAAAGTGTTGGCTTTGTGACACAGAGGCCCTCGGTTCGATCCTTGATCGAAGCGCGTCCGGTGAATAATTGGAAAACAGTTTTTCACCGTCCTTAAAAAGGGACTGCCTGTTGCATTACCCCGACCCTCATTTTGATCCTTATCTAATTACGTGTGAAAATTGTCTAAATCAGACATTTAGATCTGTGCACCGCGCTGAACTCGAACTCAGAACTGTGAGTGAAGCCGGGGATCTATCTGCCCGGAGCTGACGGTTTTACCTGTTGCGCCATAAAAATTCTCTCGAAGGCCAATAACGATTGCTCTTTAGTTTGAATCATTAGTACTACTGTCAAACCAGTAGTAACAAAGGGGCAAGGTGTAACTGATGTTTCAAGTGTATAAAATGATGACAGCATAGATCGGAGCATTAATCCTATTCCTCTCTGTAGTCCGCTCATTGGGCCCTATTTTCACTTATTCAGAAGTTACCAGTTGGCCTTACTTACTTACTTATCCAGCGCTACAACCAATTACTGGTCTTGGCCTGACTCAGGACCCGTCGCCACTCGAACCTGTTACGTGCCACTGTTCTCCAATTCCGCACCCCTAATGAGCTGGCGTCCTGGTCCACGCCGTTGGTCCATTTGAGGCTGGGTCGGCTTCGTCTCCTCGTAGCATAAAGTCCGCCCCTAAAGACTTTCCAGGCTGGGTCGTCCTCATCCTTGCGAACCAGATGACCAGCCCACAGGAGCCTATTGAGGCGTATTTGATTGACGACAGTTACCTCTCGGTAGCGCTTATACACCTCATGGTTGTATAGGCTCCAGAATCGTCCCTCCTCACATATGGGGCCAAAAATTCGTCGTAGGATCCTCCTTTCAAACGCGACTAAGAGTTCGCAATTCTGTTTGCTGAGGACCCACGTCTCAGACGAATACGTGAGGACCTGCAGGATCATAGTCCTATACAGCAGTAGCTTATTCTTTATGCTTAAGGTTCTGGACCGGAAAACTCTTGATAGACTGAAATAGTCTCTGTTGGCTTTCAGCAGCCGTGCGCGGACTTCTGTTGAGATGTTGTTGTCGGCTGTGATTGTTGACCAAAGGTTCACGATGCAGTTGACAACTTCAGAGTTGTAGTCCCCCATCGGGAGCCCTGTTTGACCGATGCTCTCCGTAGATGTTGCCGGAGTTGCTGCTGACGAGGCCACCATGTACTTCGTTTTGCCTTCATTTATCTAGCCCCAGGTTTCGTGCCGCATGTTCAATCTGGATGAAGGCCTCTTGTACAGCTCTGGGATTGCGTCCCATAATATCAATATCGTCAGCATAGGCTAGGAGCTGCGTGGATTTATTGAATATGACCCCAGGGCCTCGAGTGGATCAGTGGATAGAGTAGTAGCTCTATGACTGCGAGGTCTGGGGTTCAAAGCTGAGCAGCAGCAGAAAAAGATTTCTCATGCCATATCGGCTTTGAATTCGTCCAGCGAATGAATGAATAGTAATGTCAATGGTGCATATTGGCAAAAAAGTGAACCGCCTAAACAATAGAGGCTGGTACGAGAACGAGTTTCGGCTTGAAAGTGGTACTTCAGTCGATACAAATATTCGCTGTCACTGATCCCAAACACACACCGAGAAGGGATGCTGTGACATAGTAACGGCACTGACTGCTCACAGAGCTGTGATATAGAGCGGCTACCCGTATCGGGGGATAAGATAGTATAGGAGTGGGGAAGCATAAGGGGCCCAATTGGTGGCCTGGATGCATCGGAATATCCGAAATGGAGAACTGACCCCTGGCAAAATCTTATCTGAGTATGACCCCCCTCATGCTCACGCCGGAGTCACGGATCGCTTTATCCAGTGCCAAGTTAAAGAGGACGCACGATAGTCCGTCCCACTGTCTGAGTCCGTTGTTCACGCAAAACTCTCGTGACAGTGATCCGTTTGCCTTTACTTTGCTCCTCACATCGGTCATGGTTATCCTAGCCAGTCTAATCAGTTTGTTCGGGATGCCGAATTCTCCCATGGCTTCGTAGAGTTTTACCCTGACTATGCCATCGTAGGCTGCTTTGAAATCGATGAAGAGATGGTGAAGTGCTTGGCCATGCTCTCTCATCTTCTCCATAGACAGCCGAAGGAAAAAGATCTGGTCTGTTGTTGATTTGCCTGTAGTGAAACCACATTGGTATGGTCCAATAATGGTCTGAGCGAATGGGGCTATTTGACCAAGCAGAATAGAGGAGAATATCTTATAGGCGGTACTCAACAACGTAATACCCCTAGAGTGGCAGTTGACCTTAGGTACTTCAAGTTTTTTTTTTACGATTTTAAAGCTCCAAATGTCATTCACGAGTTTCTGTTGATAGCAACAACGGTCTCAGCCTTAAAAGTAATAGGGGTTTGTATACACACGACAGCAAGCTAGGAGTTCACTTTGTAATTTTTGTAGTATATCCATTCTGTCTTCTTCATTATTACGACAATTGTGGTCACGTTTTAGTTTATGGGCTTTATCTTTAACAGCTCTACTCCTCATCTTCACCATTTGCATGGATGTAGTAATCTCCGCACAGGCTGTAAAGCCCAAAATAGACACAGGGATCAGCTTAGGGATCAGCCTAAAAATGAGGATTGGTGTCGATATACTCAGGGATCAGCCCAAAATTTGGAGGATCAGGCTGATCTTCTAAATTCGTGAGGTCTAGTTACGGGGATTAGGCGACATCAGCGCCAGTGCTGAAAATAAAAAGCTTCACTTTGGGGTTTTTTGGGTGCTTTTCGAAATGTCAATTGGATGAAAAAGCATGGAGAGTAATGGTACGCAATGTCTCAAAATCTTAAAATGCATTAAGATTGGAGTAATGGGAAGGCCAGAGTACATCTTTCTGTGCGAAAAATCCATTGATATTGTACTTAAGAAGTCTTTCAGCACTCAAAGTGTGGAGATTTAATAGAAATTTACGCTGAAAATGCTAATACTTGATCCTAAATCCTCAGTGTATGATAGTTTGGGCTGATCCTTTACCGCCAAATTTTCAAGCTGAGTATTCTCGAGGATCAGCCTGTGTCTATTTTCGGCATAAGCCTACTACTATCGGCGATTAGGATTATCTTCTTCCACAATACCCCTTTAGAAAGAGCTCCAGTTGCATTGAAAAGACTTCTAAAGTACCCTTCCCATCTATTTAGCACATCTTTGGTCTGTATTTGAATGTTTGTCCTCAAAGACGTTTGCATTAAGGGCACCTGTTGGTAGCCTCATGAAGAGGCCCCCATTGCATGTGGAGGATTTATTTAACCTGAAATTTGAGCTATTTAAGTTATGCAATTTTCAGAATAACCTCACTATTCAACATAACCTCTTGGAAAGTTGGAAAAGAATTCTAGCTAAGCTAAGCTAGGCTAGCTAAAACCGATAAATCTCAAAAATCAAATAACATATAAATAAATTTTAAAAACAGTAGTAAAATCAAAAAAATTTAAATGAGAAGCTCAACAACAAATTGCCAAGTGAACAGTAACTATTAAAATAGAAATCCCAAAGAATTAATTTCTTTAGTTATTGTACTTATTGGACATTTATTTTGTTGAAGAAGTTATAAAAAGAGAAATTCATTGGAAAAGAAAAACAACAATATTTCTCTGTAAATAAATGACTTATATTTTCTACAATTTCTACTAAAAAAAAATATCAAAAATATAAAACTAATTAAAAATGTAGTGAATAATTTGTAAATAAATTTAGATTAATTGACTGAATAATTCATAAAATATATTCTTAGTCTTTTCATCAACACTGAAATGGATTCCTTGAGAGAGTTTCAGGAAATCTTATTGAATTATTTTCTCTGCAAACACAACATAAAGTGCATCTACTTTTGGTCGAAAGTTTCACTTTCCACAAACGACAGAAAATTTATTTCTCCCTCGGGGACTTTGGAAAATGGGGTAAAAGGAAAACCAATGGACTCCAACTTGGAATCTCTTACAGCAACTTTGAGGTCAATTAGTGCTTGACCTTTTGTGGCGGTGTTTTGGGTGAGGAATGAGAAGGGTTTGTAAGGGCCTTTCCTAACAATTTGAAAGGAAATGTTATAGATATTGAGGGAGTAACAGCGATACAGAAGCTCTTTCAATTTAAAGAATGTGACAATTTTGTGCCTGGAAGTCGGATGGGAAAACAGTAAAAGCATCAAATTACAGAGATTTTGACTGGGGTAGCTTCTAAATTGACTACATAGTGCCGTTTGAATGAGGGAAGAGCTTCGACTAAGACTGTAGATTTATATCAGTCGTATTGAGTTAAGAGCCGTGCGAAACTACATCGAACCGATAGACTCTCGTTGAAGGAGATAAAATACAGGGAGGCACTTGATTATAGAGAGCTATGCAAGGACATATAATAACTATATGTTTCCTACAAGGAGTGTCTCCGAGATCAAAGTGCCAGGAAATGTGTTCAATGTCAGATGAGAAGTTCTTCGGTGTATTTAATAAAGTTTCCAACTAATACATTTTGAATTTATCTAGAATTTGATTCTATTGAATCTATTGAACATCTGAAGTGATGGATTAAAAGCGACATTCTGGATTTTTGAACACTTGAGTCAGGATTTTGTATAATTAACACTACTGTTGAAACGATTTCAAAATTCGGCATAAGTGACTTGTACTAAGAAAAACATGATAATGACATTACTAAAAAAAATCTAACTCTGTAGTAAATATGAAAGGATTACGACCACCGAGGATCCTTTGAAAGTATCCCTGTTTTGACACTTTTTTAGATCCAGAACAAACGAATAAAAACAATGAAAAAGTCATCTTTGGTTTTCGTACAGATGAGAGAAATATGATAGGAGTAATACGATAAAACATAATCTATCGTGATAAATGTTCTTACAAAATTTCAAGAGATACTAGTGGTCCCTTCAAAATCAAATATGATCCAATTTGATCCTTTTATTTTTACCAGTGAAAATTTTTAGCAAATGTGTACTAAAAAGAGAATTCTCTTTTTAGTACAAAAAAGAAAATTCTCTTACAAAAAAGAGTACAAAAAAGAGAGAATGATGTACTAAAAAGAGAATTCTCTTTTTAGTACATTGAAAATTAAAAATAGCATTGTAATTTTGCATTTTTAAGCAGCAAAGCTAGCATTGTTGAATATTATTGGTATTTTTGATATTAGATACTTTGTACTCTGATTTTTGAACATGATTTCACATAACTGCTTCTCCCTAGCTGTATACTGTACTAAAAAAAAAACAACGGATTGTATACGAAACGATGATTTGGGTTTTTTTCTTAATTTTTATGGCCTTTCTGCAGGTAAGATTTAGCCGATTTAGCACATCTAAAACACAGAAGTAAAATAAGCAACTAGCTTTCGGCTTGTACTAAAGCAAAACAAAACAATAAAATAGACAGATATTCTATAATAACCAATAGTAACCAACCTAAATAACCATTTTTCTTACAGAACATTTTATTTCGGTCATAAACTAATTTAAATTTTGTATTTTTTAAAAATGCCATATTTTTAAAATTAGTTTGTAAATTTCGGAATAATTTATTTTTAGAAATGTAATGAAACATAGGTAGTGAAAAATTTCGTAGTCTTTTGTGCCTTTGTGTTATAATTCCTTCTTGACTTGTACTAAAAAGAAATGGTCTATAACAATTCTGATATGTACTTGTATAGTATATGTTGAGATAGTATGTTGAGTAATAACCGAGTTTTTTTTCTATATTTCCTTGCTTTTCTTAAAAGGAAATATATTTGGTCAATATTGACATTTTTTCTACTAAAATAAAATATTCGATAAGTGAATAATGGATATAATTTGTTTTCATCACTAATAGTGCTACTCCACTGAAAAATGAAAATGGGGATTCTCCCAAACATTTTTATTAGTACATGACTGGCTTCATGTGCTTCTGCATAATCGACTCTTCTTTGTGATGGTTCCTGTGTCGACTATCTCCTCAGTTCTCATCTTCACCGTCCTCAACGTGCTCTAAAATCATCAAACAGTTATGTCAGAAACCAATATAAGAAAAATCGATAAACCAGAACCAAATTAGATCAGTCCTGTACTAGAAAAAATGTTCAGGAGAAAGTCTTCTCCTTTTCATTTTTTATTGAAATAGCTTGATGAATCATTCTAAATTTAACAGTGCCATATTTTATGATGATTTATTTTAGAAATACGATTATCATTACTTATCTTCTATAATTTTCTGATTTTTTGAACATCATTGCTTTAATAATTATTAATTTAGTTCAAAAGTGCGTATAGTACTTAGATGTACTAAAGATGAAATAATTTTGAAGTTTACAATTTAAGCGTCAATTTGTATACAAACAAAAGAAATTTTATAAAACAGATCTTGACAATTTTTATTTTTGTAAGGTATTGTTTTGTCGAAGACTTATAACTATACAATAGCTGTACTAAAAGTCATAAGAATCTTTAAAGGAAATATTTATTGAGAAGTAAATTTTACTATACATATGAAATAATTACTAGATCTGGGTAATCTTGTTTCAACCAGTTTTATTAGCCAATGGTAATATTTTCCATTTAGAATTTTTCCTAACATTGTTAGAAAGCTTAAAAAATCATCAAAGTATGAAAAGTACGAAAGGGAAAATTTAGAGATATACGAAAAAGTATACTGAAAATGGGTCAATTGAGTTTTGAGTTTCACTTTGAAATTCCATGTAATACCACAATATTTAATTTTATTGAATTTTGTGGCGGGAAATTCGATTTTATGTCTCTTCCATAGAAGAACTTGCTGGGTGCTTTTTTGCCCCAGTTGCTGAAACTATAACAGAAAATTGATAATAATTCGATTGAGTGGTATTCCCATCCTAAGAAAGTGCGGGGAATATGCTGGACGACGATGAAGAAAATGAACTTTTGCCGGACATGGGACACTTTGGGTTTCCCTTTTTGCCCCATGCCCGAAAGAAATTAGGAGCTTGATGGCATGTACTTTGGTGTCTTTACGGACTCTTCACCACAGTCAACTCTATCGCCAAAGAGATGAAAGAACTCTGATGGGTAGCTGCCTTAATGGAAAAGGAGGGTCACACCCAAACACAGAGCAATGTAACATTTTCTGGGTGCAAAACTAAGTTTTGAAAGTTATAAAAGCACCTTTCCATAGTAATACTTTTGCGTTTTGGAGACGAACGAAGAATTTCACTTGGGGGCATGCCTTCCTGGTTGGTTGCTTCTTGCACCATCAATAAAGTCAAGCTGAAAGAGTCATGCCGCCCATTTGTTATTCATCATTTCACAATTTCAATCGTCAACTTAATTGCTTGTCTCACAGAACGAATAACATTCTTTATGGCTATTAACATTGAAAAAAATATTTTAAAATATAAAAGTAAATAATAAATGAACTAAAAATAAATGAACTTTTAGCAGTAATTTTAAGTTTCATTGAAATACAAAAAGGATTTCAGGCTTCACACACACTGTGGCTTCGAACACTTTATATTTTTTCTATATTCCTGTAGTGAATCTGACCTATCTATGACAGCTAGTCTTAAGTCCTTTAAGTCGCACATTTCCTGAAAAAATAGGTTAGGTTCATTAAAGGAATATGGGAAGAATATGTAGGCTTCAAAGCCACAGTTAAATCAATTTAATAGTAGACGGCCTTTCGTTATTAATAATGACTAAAAACAGAAGTCGTATGTGAATATTTTGTCTACAGTTCTTGTCATTACTAGTTCTTTGGATAGGAACTTTCTTCTCTATACTGAGAGCGATAAAGGTATCATAATGAAATGATACTTAGATCGAATGAAATTTGTTGGCGTACCAATGAAGCTAAGAATATTAGTACAAGTACTAAAAAAAATGGTGGATTAAATTGAAGCCTAGGCAGAAGTGTCAAGTCTTAGTACAATTTATGTGAGATCATATGTGTATAATCACGAATATAAGGTAAGGGATTAAAAGACGGCCACTTAGTCTCAATCTATAATCATCTTACAATGTTATGTCTTTAAAATTAGAATTATTGTTAATAATATCTTACTTTTTAAAAATGATCCATATAAAGGATTGTTCTAAAGACTGAAAACTTGGATTTAAGCGGTCTTCAGACCAGAGGTTTAGCCCAGTTCCCGAAGGTCTCAGAATCTAAATGGCTACTAATTTTATTGCTCTTTCAGAATCTAATAGGTGATTTGTCCTTAATAATTCAATCCTAAGTTAAATTTCCCTAAATATCTTGACTGTTTAGAAATTATAACTGTTGAGCCATATGGCTAAACCTTAGGTCCTTGTTGGCAGACTTACGACTTAAGCTGAGACACGGCTTTGTCGGAAATGATGGAAAAGTAGTTTAACCATTACTTCGAATATAATCACGTTAAGCTGTCTCTCGGCTAATTTTAAGGTCTCTCGAGGCCCTTAGGTTTGAAGCCCGTATAAAAGACAAGTCTAAAGGCCTCTACATGTGATTTTAACACTTTAATTTTTAAGAGGCAAAATTTTCATTTATAGGATTTTATGCATTTAGAGAAAATGATCTGCCAGATTTTGAGAAATCACTACAATTCCTGGTTTTAAAAATCGAATACGGGTTTCACTTTGAGGTTTAGTCCAAATCCCGAAGGTCTTAAAATCCTAAATTATAACTATTTTCAGTGTTATTTTTTTTCAAAATCTAACGTATCATTTCCCGTAATTATCTAACCTTAAAACCTTAAATCAAAATTTTCCTAAAAGATATTATTGAATACAAAATTAGAGAAGTTAATCCATATGACTTAATCTCGTATAAATTTTCGAAGAGTGAATTGAGTTTCAGGTCTGAAGATCGCTTAAACGGATCAGAAGAATCTTAATTTACTACAAATTTAATCCAAAAGAGACAGGAAAAAAAATCCTGCCTCCACCCAGGCTTCAACTGGGGGCCTTTCGCTGTCTAGACGAATACTCTACCAACTGAGCTATGGCGACACTGGCTCAGATTGTCTTTGCCACTAATTCCAACCAATTGCGATGTGCACTTCAACTCGTTTTCGACTCACTACGAGCCTTGAGAATCGGTGGCTGAAATGTTTGGGTTGCTGGTGCAATTGGACGCATGATAGCGTTTCTCAAAGCTCGTAGTGAGTCGAAAACGAGTTAAAGTGCACATAGCAATTGGTTGAGATCAGTGGCAAAGACAATCAGACCTAGTGTCCCCATAGCTCAGTTATGGTAGAGCATTCGCCTAGACTAGACAGCGAAAGGCCCCCAGTTCAAGTCTGGAGTGGAGACAGGATTTTTTTCTGCCTCTATTTGGGTTTAATTTGTGGGTTGGGAATCATTTGTTCTGATTGTCGCTCTCTGTACACAAACACAATAACTTAATTTACTAGGTCACTAGTTAGCTCACATTTTGTGGATAGCGTACAACTTCTACAATATCTGGATTAAGAGGTTTAAAATAAGAAGGAAAGTAAGATCTAGAGGTCTAGAATATAAAGCACTCTTTCTGTGAGAGGTATACCACATTCTACATACAATAACTAGCTCCTGGATGAAGGTATTAACGTTATGAACTGATCACTCGAAAGGTCACACTTTGTTCTCAATTAAAGAAGCTGCACCTAACGAATACCGGAAGATCTGAATCTAATATAATCCGTCAGATACCTCACTCAGAATATCAAAATTGCCCATCAAAAGCCTTATTATTTAAAGGATTTTAAACAGATTATCCTTGCAATCTGTCCTCTTTTCACACAAGACGAGTGTAGGAAGCTTTGTCTTTCCATGCCTGAAAAAACTGCTGAATTATCTCGCAAGAACGGTTGAAATATTAAATATTAGTGTAGACACCGTAACAAACTTTTGATCGATGAAATGTTGTATAATTTTTTTTAAGTAATTTTATTAGTAATGAAAAATTTAAATTATTTATTTCCAAACCTAAAATTAAAAAGAACCATAACCATAGAATGTAATGGAATCAACAACTTATTTTTTAAAAATACATAAGAAAATTTTTCAAAGCGTCTTTCATTAGAAATGAGCACCTTAACAAACTTATCATTCCTAGGGGGAAGTGGGGCACCTTTAAAATGAGAATGAAGTTACAACTTTGAACTTTTTTTCTATGTTATGTATCTTGCTAATTGTTATTTATAACATATTTAACTTTTGGGTGTAAAAACTTCTGATATTTCCTAAAATGGAAAATTAAAAAAAACATGACATTTTTTTCAAAGGTGCCCCTCGTGGGGTAATGACCAGCGCACAATAACTTTTGTTTGTAAACATGTTTTCAAAATTTCCCATGAGAATGAGCGAGATGATTAGACGTAGATCTCATTCACTCTCATTTAAATGTCAAAAACATGTTTACTAAACAAAAGTTATTGTGCGTTGGCCATAACTTTAAAATGGTTTGGGGTACATTTGAAAGCGACTTTTTTACCCATTATTTTATAATAAAATCACTTTTGAGCAGTCTAACGGATAGAACATAGTTTAAAGATCTTAATGAGCCCGTTTTAACAATGAAAGGATTTGTTAAATTATTTTTTTAAGGATGTTTTTCATATCATGTTTTGTGCATAAAATAATGTATACTAGGTAATATTATTTTTTTATTTGACCCAATTAAGGTTTTATTTAGTAACTACTTAATTAGTTAAGATAGTGCCAGATACAGTAGCGGCCAAAATAATAGAATCAGTTTGCAAAGCTTATATTTTTTTAACTTTTGTATTTTTTCCCAATTTGTTGATATAATTCTGATGTAAAAATCTTCAAATTATTAGAATCATAGAATAATGGTTGTTTTGGCCGCTAGAGGTCTCTATTTTACACAGAATACGTCAATAGTGAAATTCAGTTCGGTCAAAAAAAAAATTGGAAAACTGTCATTTATGGTTTCTAAATATGGATTTATTTAAACTTATGCGATTTAGAGACCACATTATTTTATTTAAATGAAAGTGGTCCTATCGTGTTGTTCAAAACAAACTTTACTATTGATCTATTTTGTGAAAAATAGAGATCTCTACCGGTCAAAACCATACTTATTTGACGTAAGGTAATTATTTGAACATTTCTATATCAAAATTATTTCAACGAATTGGAATAAACAAAAATTCTAAATGTAAAATAGTGGTCTTTACAGAGATGATTCTATTATTTTGGCCGACACTGTATGTATAATTATAAAGTAATTTTCACTAGCATATTTACACTAAATTACCAATTATATTGTTTTGATTATTATTGAAATTATTCCCATTGTCTTATTATTATTGTAATTCTTTTGTATGTTTATTTTGAGAGTATATTATCAAAGGCGAATGTGGTTAATGCATCAAAAATTCCGAGAACTACTGATGTGACTGGATTTCACAATGATAACTGGCAAGGATACCAAGTGATAGCAGCAAATTAAACTCATTTTACTTCTTATTGAAGTTTTGTAAATAAATGGTATTTTACACTCCATACTTTTGCAATTAAGTATTAACCATAATTAAATATTTATTCCCATAAAATATTGCCATGAAATATTTCAGTTCCATCGCGTTCTCTAATTGACTATAGAACATGAAGGCATTTGAAGCTTTTATAGTCAATCAGAAAACAGAATGGGATATGTTTACGGTGTTAGTTGTATGTGTTAATTTGGCAGTGCAATTTATGCCGCGGAATTTACAATCTGAATTGAGGAGTTTAGTTACAAAACTTCCAACTGCAAAAGACATGAGAGTTCCTCGAAAACATCAAATTAGAAACAATGTCGGATAGCACGCGCAAATTTTGTCAGCAACAGTTTCAAAGAACAAACAATTAAACTTTTCTCTCGTGGTTCATGCACACTAAATCCACCTTTACCCAAGCCTTTACCCCAATTATGAGTCACGCTAGGGATTAGCGCCAAAACTTTAGTTTCCATGTTGACCACAATGTGCGATTGTGGTGCTACTAGCCTTGTGGAACTTGAATCCCCTCCCAATTCTCCTGCACGTGGTTGGACTTGAAGTGGGGATGGGGTAGGATTGATTGTGTCGGTGAATCCCGCGCCAGCGTGCTCATCTGCAGATGCAGTATTGTTTGTGGTGGGGATATTCTCCTCGTGGGAATTGTTTCTCCTAGGCCGAAGATTGCCGAATGGAATTGGTAGAGTGGGGAGAATCGTGAATGAAGTTCTATCTATGTTGTTCGCATTGTTGTACTTCCTCAATAGTCAGTCTCGTACTAATTGTTCGGGCGTTCAGACATTCGAAACATTGGTTGGTGACTGCAATCGGGACATATCGTAGTTTCGTATTTTGGCAGTATAACTGAAGGAAATCTTATGTTTTGGTGATTGTGCTGTATTCGCGAGAATTGTGAGAATTCCTTTGGCCAAATGGCCAAAATGTGCAGTGGCATTTGGAGTGATTGAGTTGTGGAACGTGACAGAAGAAGTGGATAAATTGAAGTGTTTCCACTCTTTGAGGGTGGTGGTGAGTCAAAAGGGTGGTTTTGCAATTGATGCACTCTCCCTGAATGTCCCCAAATGACTTCACATGGCATTTAATTTAGATATTAGAGTTCAGCTACATCGAGACAATTAATTGACCATTAATTCCACATAAGTCATAATTAATGTAGATTGATTGTTTGATTCAATTTACTCTCCCAGTGGCCAGAGATTATCGGAATTAATTAATTTATTGACCAAATGACTATTGCTGCAAACTTCAAATTGTAACTATATACCAAAGTTACTGTCCCTGTGACCCATCTCTCTTGGGTTTCAATATTACTACATTAATCGCATTTGTGCGTTTAGTGAAGCATTTTTGCTGAAATATCCCGCGTCAGTGGAATTGCCGGCTAGTGTGGGGGTGTTTTTTTTTTCAACGAAAAAAAAAATACCACAAACTGGTAAACACACGAGAGAATAAATAAATTAAATTTTCAAAAAAAAAAAGAGAGAGGGTTGAAATGGAATGCCAGCGAGTGTGAGGACAACGCAAAAAGAGGGCTTCAATCGAATGTTTCACCAGCATAAAATTTTATCATTTGACATAGAGACAGATGTACTAGAAATAAATACAACAATACAATTAATCTAAATTGTGAAGATAGAGGAGCAAAATTTTAAAATTTGCGCATCTTGTGCGACAAATGCCATCAGTTAGGTCACATGGAGAACAGTTGCACTTAAAGTAGGAATTTATCAAGGAGTCTCCTCTCAATCGCAAAAAAAAATCTTTCAAGTCCTCTCTATCCCCTCTCTCTCCACACCTCAAAAAGTAGTGAAGAGTGGAAGTTTTGAGGATTTAGTGAATTCCGCAGTGATTATTACAGTCATCATCTCAGAGGTCTTCTCCCAAGTGGACAAGGATTCAATTACAATCCAACTTACAGTGCCCACTTCACAATGGAAATGAAAACTCTTCACTGTCTCCTGCTACTTTTCCTCTTGCAAGGTAAGCACACTTTTGCATGATTCCCGTCGCTTTTTTTGTTTTTTTTTAATATATTTTTTTTTTGAAATCTCAACTGTCAGTTCCACGCTTCGTTTACCATTTTTCACGTCCTGACTCATTCCACGTGTGTGACGTGTGCAGAAAAATATGCAAAACATAAGGACTTTTTTACCCCAAACATACTGTCCCTGCGGAATAACAGCACAAGAGGGACCACAACCGGAACATGACACACCTGACGCGGATGTCAAAAAAAAATTATTCATTTTCTATTTTCTTCACACATATAACTCATTATCCACCATTGTGTAATTAATCAACATAATATTGCTAAATTGCGTATCGCACAGTAGCAATTAATCAAAGAAATCCTACGCAAATTTAGGCATAGTCCTTGCAAATTTATTCCACGCTGTACACAGAGTTGAAAAATCATTAGATGTTTGTTTTCGTAGAAGGAAAAATTAGACAAAAATGGCAATTCTTTGAAAGGTCATGCTTTTTGGCGTGCCCTTTCAAAGCGAAAGGTCAATATTTCTTTTTACATTGTTAAATTGACCTCCTACGCTCGAATTTTGCAAGTACCGCTTAAAAATTATGTATCTTCCGACTGACTGTTTTTTAAAATAAATTTCCATTATCTAATCACCACCTCTAAACTATAGAGATAAACTTCTTTTAGTTTATCAGATATGTTATTCTTTTTTATTAGAATTTTCGTTTGTTCGTCAATTTAAATAATGTGTGTCTCATTTCATTAGAACTTACTTGATGGATTTTCAGGTTGACATCCTTTTGGAAAGATATCCAAAATTGGGCTTGCAACATATCCAATATATGACAAATGGTTTATAGAAAAAGTAATAAATATTGGACATTATTTCACGTCTAGTTATCCAAAAGAAAATACAATTTTTAAAACCATATAGGGAAAACTGGGGCACCACCAAACACGGGGTACCACCAAACAGTAATTTTTATTTCTAAACTACTTGGACTATCTCGACCATTCCTTCAATGGACAAGCATCCCTATAGTGCCTATAAATTCCTATCGGTCTTATCCTCTGATATTCAATATTCGATTAAAAAATCGCAGTGTTTGGTGGTACCCCGTGTTTGGTGGTGCCCCAGTTTCCCCTAAGGGCCTCGACAGACCTGAGGATTAGCCGAGAGACGGCTTAGCGTTTCGAAATAATGATTAAACTGCATTTCCATAATTTTCCACTAAGTCGTCTCTCGGCTTAAGTCTTAAGTGTGTCTAGGGCATTAGACGCCTTGAAACGGTTTTTGGAAAATATCATTTTGTTGCAAAGTTGCATTTCGCTTTATCCTTCCTAGGGGATGCGTCATGGTACTCAGAGCCAGAGCAGGTTGAGTGCCGTGCCCGTGGCCTATTTTTAATTTTCACGTATACTTCATGTGAGGAAAGTGTATCCACCGTATTCACAATGAAGTCGGTCAGGAAGGTCAGGAATGTTGGGTATGTCGATTTTAGTGTGAGCTTGGGTATATCATCCGAATGTGAATGAATAAAAAAGATTTCTGGAACTATCCTACTTCTTCAATTTATCATTTTTCTTTCTATTTCGTGAATACTTCCAATACAGGTTACAGTTTTTTGACGTTAATCGTTTAGCGACGAGACCGTTTTCGTTGACTGAAAATCAGCAATAAAAATGAAACCGATAAACAAAACTTGTGAAACGTCGTATGCCAGCTTCAGACTGGAGGTTTATCCCCATTCCCGAAGGTTTAAAAAATCTAAATAACAAGCAATTTTATTGATTTTTCAAAATCTATTGGATCATATCAAATTCTAAACAACCATTTCCAAAAAAAATCCTGCCTGATAAGGAATTAGAGGAGTTAAGCCAGATAGCTAAGCCTTAGGTCTGAAGCCCGTATTACATCTAACCTCCGAAAAGCCAATAGAGTCTGATTTGGTATATTTTTTGTCTGTATGAACGATAGGGACAAAAATAGCCCAAAAAAGTAAATAATTTTTCTGACGATACCAATGACTGATAATTTTGACTCTAACGTAAAATATTATGTTTGAGTGTAGTTTCATGTTGCAAAACGGTTTTGCTTAAAAAGAAATTCCAAGTAGAAAAAATAATTAAAATCAATTTTCAATATGAGAATTTAAAAATTCGTCATTTTTGAGCTTAAAAAATTACTGTATAGCAAATAGCTGTTGACTTGCAAAAAAATATCCTAGATTCCTTCAACCTTCTGCTTTGGAATTACGTACAAACATAAGAAAAAAAATACTTTAGGTAGTCAGGAAAAATTATTTTCTTTATGGGACACCGGTGTTCCAATTGTCCTTAAAGGGTTAAACTCTCTGGATTGTTCTATATTTCCTCCGTGCCGTCGCAATGTTTGGCCAAATCCATAACAATTATTAACCATAAGTACCACAACCTATTAAATGTTATAAAGTTTAAACCCGATAGGTTTTGATTTCCCATGGAATTACAGAAGTTGAGATTGTAAAGAATTTTTGCCAACGGTTGTTAGGCAATTATACTAAGCTTATGTTCCGTATTCTAGAAAATATAAAGAAATTGATATTGACGTGGATTAAATAAATGAGATTAAATTGAACAAACACTTTTTTTAGAAACGTTTTTTTCTTCGAAATTCTTTGATAATTTATTTTTGAATAGCTTTTTATTGATCTAAAAGAGTATAATTAATAAGATCGCATTGTTATATTATATGAGATTACCTGGGCTTTTAAGTGATTAATATACTGATCCCGGTCAATTTTACGATTTCAGCATAACTCGCATTTGCTTTTTTGAGATTATTGTCAACTTTTAATCTTTGCATGCGCTACCTTTTTGCTATTACTCAGTCAAAAACCAATATCAAGAATTATCAAATTAACAAGAATATCACCAAAAGAGAGCTAATTAAATTCTCTTCAAACGACACTGAAGAAAAAAAAAAACAAAATCCAAAGCCTACTGCATATAGCCGTCATGGTATGCTTACTGCATACCATGACGGTCAATTGCAGACTCCATTTTGTCCACTACAAATTTGTCCAACTCTGTGTAAAAAGGTAGTGATTGTGGAAAACACTGACCCGATTTGTCCAATTAATCTCAATACCTGAACAAGGGGACAACAATCCCCGAAACGTCGTAAAGTCAAGAAAGGAATAAATCCTAACCAGGTCAAAACCCGTGTTTTATTCTCATCGATACGATTTTATATTAGACCAACTATTTATTGGAACAAATTCGTTACTAATATTGGGTATCTTTCTGTTCCTTCTAGAAAGTACAAATTTGTTCCAAAAATTTTCGGTGTCCATGGACGAGCTACATTTTGGAATAAATTTGTTACTAATATTGCGTACCTTTTTGAGTCTCATAAAATGAACAAGATTATGCCAAAAATTATGGTGTCCGTGGACGAGCTAATTTTTGGAACAAATATGTGCCGAAATTTTTTACCGTGTAGGCAGACATTCGTCTATATTCGAAACTACTTGTAAACTACTATGGAGCGGCGCGTTATTTATAAATAATCTTTAACAAAATATGTTCGTAAAGTGTAATATAATATAAATAATGTATATTATTTATAATATATTATTTGCGTTTTATTTATAATATATTGACCAAATTTTATATTTAGGGGAGACCGAGGTACAATTAGCCAGGGGTAGAAGTGGACAGTAGATTTTTCTCGTTTCCCCTAAAATGTACATTGAGCAAAGTATTTTTTTAATGAAAGCAGGGGCACATCCCCATATTCCCAGAAATATTTATTAATCTGATCCTGTTATCCTACAATTTAGAAGCATTTTTATAAAATGGATATAAAATTGTAATTTTGATGTTACAGTTTTTGGCGCAGCAATTTGGTTTTCTAAGTTGTTAGTCAAAATCTCATAGTTTTACTTTGTTTCTGGTTTAATGAAGTTAATAAAGGGATATTTTTCACTTGGACAATAATTATCTACTTTTTTTTTATATAAGATGATAAACACTGAAACAGCCCTCGGGGCAGATGTAGCCACTCTTCCGTGGCGGGATAAAACTATCAATGATTTTTCACTAATACATGGATAATTGTTAGATGAAAAAGTACTATTGATATTCCAAGCAATATTGCCTTTCGGATGAACAATTTGAGAAATAGATTTTTTCAGGATGTTTTCATCAATTTTGGCGCAATTACAAAAATGTCATCAAAAAGTCGGCTAAAGCATTTTTCTTTATGTCTAAATGACATGTTTACCATCAGTGGGCTTCAGTGTATTAAGCGAAACAATATTTGGTATCTCCAGTTTAAAATTTCGTCTCGAAAACTGGTGGCAATTAGTACCCCAAAAGTGGCTATATCTTCCCAGGCCGGGGCAAGTATGTCATACTTTTTTCATTATCCTCTCTAGAAAAAGTCAAGGATTTTAGAGCTTTGAACTACATTCTTTCATATAGCCAATATTCTAATGCTACTTATGAAATATAAAAGTATTAGACAAACCTTATCATTTTTTTCACAAATCATGCGCGAAAAAAAAAGCCTCATTTGCTGGCTAAAAGTACCCCGGTCTCCCCTATTGACTATTTTTATTAACTGAAATAGTTTTTGAATAAATTGCAATTGGCCATTGTAATTGTTTTATTTCGCTTTATTAACATAGAGCTATATTGTTTTTTTTAATATTGCTGTATTTATTTTCAATATATCTGTTTCGGATTAACAGTTTGGCTGCTTAAGATTTTCTGTCAGAACACGTGCTCAATTATAAAAGGGAATCCCCTTACCCTTATGTAGCTCTCATGACCACTTCACATCTGCGCAACATTTATCAACAATTTACTTTAATTTGTTAACACAATTATGTCCAGTACTATCTAGAAAATTCCCTGAGCACACTTTCCCAGCTTTGCTGGCGAAGAATATTGGTCCGGAACAATTTGGGTGGGTGAATGGGTGGTAAAATGGTGCTCCTTCAGGACACACTCTAAGTGGGGTAAGTTTTCCTGTTTGTGTCATGGGGTTGTTGCGACAAAAACACTGTATCCTGTTGTTTTTCCCCATTGTGAGCACTCTTTTATTTTTTTTCCAGGAGTTGGGAGACGAAATGGGTGAATGAGTTTCACACCAAAAAGGGAGAAAATTGCCTTCCTCCCCATCATTTCACTCAAATATTTATTCACTCAACACCTCAGCTCTCACTTTTTTCCTCCTTGAGTAATTTCCCACTCCTTTTCTTTGGTTTTCTTCAGCATTTTAGGATTTGTATTCAAATTTAGACATACGACGCCAAGAGAATCACATATGGGTGATGTTTTGGGGAAAAATCATCACAAACACTTTACCATGGTGACCCTTTTCCACACAATTCCAATGCACTCACGTGTTTGGTGGAGGAGGTGAAGAAAGAGCCACTTTGGAATTCCATTTAAGAAAAATATTCCATTTTTTTAAAAGATTCAAAGCAAAAAAAAATAAGCATCGAGGAGGAAATCTCTTTTGTGTGTCAACAGAAATGAGTCGACTTTTTTTTCTGGATCCTACACATCCATTAACATCTTGAGGAAAAATATGCCAACCGAGAGTATATTAATTCTTAAGTCAATATTTTGGGGGAGCTTTTAAGTCTTGTCAGAAGTTATAAAATATTACGAATTTATCTTCATATTCTGATTCTGAGCAGCAAAGAAGATTTAGAGAAAAAAGAGCTATTAATAGGGCACGTGAGGGCGTAAAATAAAATCAGAGTTGCAACGTATAGATGCAAAACTAATTCATTAAAGTTAACTCTATTCTAAAAGAAGCTACATAACAAATATAGATTTATTCGTGTATTCCGATAGGCTGTCAATTCATTATCATCTATTAGGGAAAGCGGATGCAGAATTAGCCAGCAAGTGAAGTTTTTTTGCCTATAATTTATGGAACACGTGTGAATTAGACTGATAAATATTTCAATGAATATGGAGGAAGTCAGTTACTTTCAATTGACTTTCAATATTGTTTTTAAGGGGTTACATGGGTCTCTCAGGTCAAAAAATAGGCATTTTTCTGATAATAATTTATTGTGTAGAAAATATTTTAGAAATTCCAACTGTACTATATACTATAAAATAAAAAAAAAATAAAAAAAATGATTTTTTGACCTGAGAGCTCCATGTTACCCCTTAAGGAACATTGTAACACCTCATTGTCTAATTCTATCCCTTCAGTGTTCGAAATTTCATCGACGATCATTTACAACTGATAGAAAGAAAATCAAAATAGAAGAGTTTTTACTGATTAAACCAACAAAATCCGCGTGAGAACTTTTGAAATTTATTTAAAATGAGTAAATGAGTTAGTGGATTTGAAGCTTAGTGTAAAATACGTGTGAAGAATATGAAGGAGATTGTTTTTTGAAGACCTGAAAATATATCTTATTTTTGACATTTTTTCCACAATAAAGACGCTGCGTTTACTCAGTTTTCGGTGCGAAAGCAATGAAAGCGTCATTTTGACTTTTCCACTGCTACTTCGAAAAGCAACGAAAAAGGCAAAAAGTCCAGTTTGTCTACTAACGAAGCCTGAAGTAAATAAAAATTTTCTTTGGCTTTCGATAGGGGAGACTGGACTAAAAGTCACAAAACGGATATTTTATCTTTTTACAAACTACTCGAACGCCCCAGAAATTTCTAATTAGCGCAGTTTCATAGGAAACTTACCGCTCTACAACTTTGTGAAAGTAATTTTCTTCTATTTTGTAAGGAAATACATTTATCGAGCCTTTTTATAAAACGTAATTTTGTGACCATTCTCAAAAATGCTAGGCCAAATAGTATCAGGCATGGGATGTTATCACATTTTGATTCGCTTTGTTGCGGGTTTCCGTAAATTTAAAAAATCCTGGATAACATATTTTCATAGGTAATTTATTCCTCTAAACCTTTGTACACCGTTTTCTTTATCTGAACGATAAAAACGCTTTTCAAGCTATTTTAGAAAAAAAAACACACAAATGATTGCAAATCGTTTGACCAATGCAAATAACAAGCGGCGACACATGATATTGACGTTTCTTTTCGCCGTGAGACATCATAAATTGTTTTGGTTTTTTGCTCCATACCTTTTGTTACTTTTTACCCCAAGTGGTCATTCTTAATAAAGGAATTTATTGAGATAAAATTCTTTGTAAAATTCTAAAATAGATAGCGGATTCGTATTCAAAGAATCCAAGTCATTTAGAAAATAATCATAAGTGTATAAATTTTGAATAATAACTAGGTAATAATTGATATATTCTTTAAGGAAAGTATTTCAAAAATAGGGCTAAAAATTTTAATATTTTTTGTTTTCTATATTCCTTGTTCGAATTCTAAGAAACATACAACATCGAAGGAGGTCTATGGAAGCTATCTATGGAGAAAATTTTAAGCTGCTATCTCTATTATCTTGGAAGATATTGAATTTTGAAATTTGCGATTTGTGACTTTTTGCCCCAGTCTCCCCTACCGATCTTCGTATGTTTTTTTCTTTGCGGAATTTTCATTTTAAGCGGTTTACTGCAAAATACATTATTTAGACAAAAATTTCCCACATTGGGTAGTGGGTTTTGACCTAAAACTATTACGAAAGGAAGGTTTGTCTTTTATTTGTTAAAAGTTTCTTAAAAGTGTGTCAGTTAAGTTTTGCATATGCACTTTTTTTACGACTCAAGACCTTTAAGATTGACAAACGCTCATTTTTAAAGTTTTATGATTAATTTTTTAAAATAAAAAAATTATTTTGTTTTAAAAAAATTGTCTGAGATATTTTTAAGAATAGAAATGTATAACTGCAAAAGATTTTTTAATCTAGAAAAGAACCTTCGGTCTTCATTTCAACTCTGTGAATAAGGTGAGAAATCTTCATTAGTGATATGTCTTGGGCAGCATTGTCTGTTCGATAAGGGCGAAACACTGATATAGGTGGAGTGAGTCAGACGGGGAGAGTTTTACTAGAAAAAGATAGAACTCGTGGCCATTGTTGTATACAAAAAGAAGGAAAAATGCATGCGATATGATGCATTTTCCGCTCAAATATCTAGATGAAAGTCTTCCGGCTGCGTGTTGAACTCGACTTGCTGAATGAATTGATTAAAATAGCCAGCAAAAGGACGTAGAAAAATGCTGGATGCCAGAAAAGGAGAACTAACACTGAAAGAGGCAAAAATTTCTCCTATATCAAAGGTTATTTAAGTGGATAAAATGTGGATGCAGAATTCTGAAAATTCAATTTGTATGCACAGAACAAAATTCCCCTAATGTTCCATTCATTTTCAACGTGCATACCTCTTTGCAAACATATATTAGATTTTCTAGACTGGAGAGCATATAGAAGAACTATCACTGGGTCAAATTTGTGAGACAAATTCTACATGAAAATGCATTTGATTCCAATACTGCAGAGGCACAATCACAATATTTCACTTTCAAAATGTATTTTATGTGTCACTTTTAGGAAAACATACATAAATCTTTTTATTCACACTGTATTATCCATTTTTATCAATTATTCCAGATTTATTGTTTATCACTTTATTCTCTATAAACATAAATCGTTGGCTAATTGAAAATATCAATTTATAATTGAAAATTTACTCATAGTTTCTGGAATTTATACGAATACCTGACATTCAGAGATATCTTGCATAAGTTGCTAATTTACCGTAAATAGACTAATAATAATCTTATAGATCAATCTGCTTTGGTTTGTCGGACAATATTCTTGGATGCATTCGGGTGTGAAATTACGTGTTTCTTTCCACTTTATGTGCATACATATGTACGCATGCTTCTTGGGTTCCGACTGAGCTAATTAATCACACTAATGGGCCTTTTGCAGAGCAGAAAAAGAGCCGCAAGAACTGGCCAAAGTCTCTAAAATAAAGACATTATACCGCCATGAACTTCACGATAATCCATAAACTTTCAAATTGGGGAGTGTAACGGCATGAATATGTTTTACATCCAGCACGAAATAAACAAGTGTTGATCATTTCTCTTGCAGAATCTCCACTCTTGTATTTTTTATTTATTTATTTATTCAACTGAATTTGCGAAATAAAATAAATTGACACAATTTATCTCCTTATTAGTGCAATTTCTTATTTTGTATTTCCCAAGTAAAATTCACTGCTTATTGTGCGACATTTATGCTAATTTATGGTTGGCATGCAATTTTTGATTTATGAACAAAAGTTTCTCCTGCAAATTGTCTTTTACCGAATGGCTTTTTATAGCAAGATATTGAAAAATAATACAAACAATTTTTTGAAAAATTTGAACATTCAGTGAACTTTTCAGAAATAAGCAGTAAAAAAAGAACATTTAGAAAAATTATTGATTGTGAATTCTTTATTTTTTCTGGTTTTCTGTTTGCGTAAACTTTGAATTTAAATAATTTGGAATATTTTGGAGTCATTGAACTAAATAGTTATAGCTTTTCAGAATATTGCAGTGATATTAAAAATGTCACAAGGGGCTTTGTTATGAAACTTTTTTGTAAACTGAAAACTTCTCAGAAATATCCCATATCGAGTTTCAATGAAAAATACTCAGACTGCTTTCAGATCGTATTTTCCTAATTAATGAAGCTTTCGTAAATTCGAAAATACAAGTATGATAAGTGTCAGTAAATTTGTCAGTGATAGCCTCTATTTTGCTGTTAAGAAAATGAATTCACACCGGACGAATTTGTAGAGAAATCAAAAAAAAAAATCATTACTTGTTAGACAAAGTTTGAAATTATTTAATCCGTGCGTCACAGATGTCGTTTTTCCATGTGGAAAGATATTCGAAGATCGGTTTCGAAAGTAAAATAAAAGATAATTTTAATTATCATTTCGTCCGCGTGGTGATTGAAGTATTTCGTCTTCGAATTTCGAAATGTCTCGGTTATTATCATGTCAGTTTTCACTTTGTTGTGTAAAAAAACAAAGCAACGACGCTCGTCTCATAGAGGTCATTTACACCGCCGCCGAATTGGATTGAGATTTCATTGTTCAAAAATTGGATTTTGGGCCAATTCAACCTCAATCTTCGGTGTAAATAGCCTCATAGGGGCCATTTACACTGATTTTGACCAATTACAACCGAATTTCGCCAATTATACAACCGATTTTGGGACGATTGAATCTTAATCTAATGCGACGGTGTAAATAAACTCATAGTATTCTTTTTCCATTTCTCTGCATAATCATTGAGTAATTGTAAGTTCCATGCGCAAAATAGTGTTTTCAATATAGCCCCAACTTAATGTAGCCCTACCTCCCCCTATTCTCAACCTTATTCGAATATTTAGTTTCAGCAAAAACACTTCTGGATCTGGACACTGGTAGAAATAATAGGATCAAATTGGATCATATTTGATCCTTTTTAAAAGGATGGTTCATATATCGACAGCTCCATTCCATGCCATGCTAAGTTGACTTAGCCTTATATTACTCCGAGAGATATGTTATTCCTGAGACCAAAATCTACAACTGGTGAAAATTTGGTGATCATCCGACGTTCGGGTAACGAGATATTTCAGAATTTCGAAAAAAATTTACACAGGGAGCATAAGGAATCGCCAACTGTAAATGGCTCTCCTGAAAAGTCGTCATTCTGAGATAGCATAGTATGGAATGGAACCGTCGATATGATCCTTTGAAAGAATCACTGGTGTCTCTTGAAATTTTGTATGCAAATTTATCACAATAGATTATGGTTTATCGCAAATTTTCTAAAATAAATATTTATTTTTTTTGAAAATCTAAAACATTTGCTGCAAATAGACTGCCATTTATCTTTTAGCTGAGACACTTTTGGAGAATCAAAATCAGATTTTGATTCGAGCACAGCACAGCCAGATCAAAAGTGATAGTTTCTCTCAGAGAATAAAGTACAAGTAACAGTCCACAGAAATTTGAAGTCACTGTCGTGACATTTTCTCTTACGGTTTTAAAAAATAATTCCTGAATTTCATTTTCGAAAATATTTATGTAAAAGGAAACTGATTTTGAACTTTATGTCGAATGCCAAATAAAATTTATAGATAGAAGTAATGAGTTGCTGTTAAGACAGTGCTAAATATTATAGTGATTTGTTTTTTTCACTCAACAAATTGGGTATCGATTTATTGTTTGTTGATATATGTGACACTTCGAAATTCAAACCGAAAATCACATAAGTTGTCACATGCATGATATGCGAAACAAATTGACTTTAAAATTCCCAATCTTTGAATATCTTTTGAGGCTTAAACACAAAATTTTATAGGAGACAATGATCAACATTTTTCCTCTTTTTATATCTACATGCCTAAATTTTATTATTTTCTCCCATATGATCCATTAGTAGTAACAGTTTAAAAGTAAAAGTCTTGTGTAATTGCATTTAGGAATTTATAATTTCCCAAGATACAAGGATGCTCAGTGGTGGGAATGGGAATAGTTGTCGCCTGGAAATTTGTTCATACAGGATAGATAAATGTTGTGTGAGCGGAAAGAGGTGGAATATTAGATTATGTTGGTTCTCTTCCCATGCTGTTGCACATCACAAGAGCAATTGCACACACACGGAAACGTGAATTCACGAGGCGGCAATAGACCAGATGGCATTTAGTATAATTCGGTTTCAAAAGCATGTTTCTCCCGCAGACAAATTAGTTTAGATTCGTATTTGTTAAGTTTTGTAGGGCTTGTTTTTAGTTTGCTCTCTTTGAGTTGTGAACTCTCCCCCGCGGGACATCAACTAATATTGTGACTGAGAAATTCCCGCCGAAACCTCGTGAGTGCGGTCTTAATGTTGTGGAGGGAAAAGGAATGCATATAAATCAAATGGTGGTGCACTTTGAAGGGCGAACCATACCTGGGAGATGGAACACTCACCTGGGAGACTTTGGGAAACGCAGAGAGATGCAATGGAGACGAAAAAGACATGAGCTGATGTCACGTTTTTTAAATAAATCCACCAGCCGCGTGAAATGTTCTATAATGCAAAATAGTCAGAGAGGATGTGGAAGCACTGAAATGGTGAAAAAGGGAATTGGAAGATGGGTGTCCCATGTGAATGAGATATATTGCAACACAGGAGTTCTGGCTCAGGGAATCTCTGGGATTCTTCTATCGCGTGTTCCGCAACAATTAAACAATGCTCCCGAATTCTCAATGTTTTCATTATATATTCCAATCCGTGAATGACTCTCACCGCGCCACGTTAATCGTGATTTTATGAGACGAATGAGAACAATGTCTTGTCGTCAAACTATTTGTTGCACAGTCGGAAGTGTTCTGATATGAGTTCCACTGCTATGTTAGCAAATTCCCTTGTGAGACAACATTTACTGTTACCAGCTAAGGTACATGCTAACTTCAGCGTGATACGCTCATCTTGCTCTTTCTCAACTCTAATTGCTCGTTCTATTCAACGGCGTTGCAATAGGGTAAATTAAGATTATTTAGATCCTGGCTCAATGATGATTTCTAATAATTCCAAATGGGAACAGAACTTTTTCCTTATAAATACAGTTCCAAATTTTTTTAATATTGTAGTGACAAAGTTACGACTCTCGAAATAGTTCTCAATTTACACAATCTATTCTGAACGATTTATAGGTGAGACTGGGGCAAAAGTAACAAATAGAAAAATTCAAAATTCAACATCTTCCAAGATAAAAAAGATAGCGGCTCAAAATTTTTCTATAGATAGCCTCAATATACCTTCTTCAATGCCGTAAGTTTCTTGGAATTCGAACAAGAAATTTAGAAAATAAAAAATATTGAAATTTTTAGACCTATTTTTGAATATTTTGCTTACAGAAGATATCAATTATTACCTACTTATTTTCCAAAATTGATGCACTAGTGAATATTTTCTAAATAATGTGGATTCTTTAAATACGAACTATATATTTTGTAATTTTACAAAGATACTTCTCTCCAGAAATCTTTTTATTAAAAGTGGCCACTTGGGGTAAAAAGTAACAAAAAGCCAAGCAATTTATGATGTCTGAAACGTCATTACCATGTCTCGCCGCTTGTTGTTTTCATTGGTCAAACGATTTTTAGTCTTTTCTGTGTTTTATTCTAAAATAGCTTGAAAAGCGCTTTTCTCGTTCACATAGAGAAAACGGTGTTTTACAAAAGTGTAGATGAATAAATTTTCTATGAAAATATGTCCTCTAGGTATTTTTTTCAAATTTACGGAAGCCCGTAATGGGTCGAATCAAAATGTGACAATACTCCATGTCTGGTACTATTTGCCCCAGCATTTTTGAGAATGGTCACAAAATTACCTTTTAGAAAACGACTCGACAAACGTATTTCCTTACAAAATAGAGGAAAATGACTTTCACAAAGTTGTAGAGCGGTAAATTTCCTATAAAACTGCGCTAATTAGAAATTTCTGAAGCGCTCGAGTAGATTGTAAAAATATAAAATATCCGTTTTGTGACTTTTTGCCCCAGTCTCTCCTAAGGATTAAGCAATTTAAGGCAAACATTTTAAATTCAAATATTTTGTATGTCTTTTATAATTTTATCTATTCGGTCCCCTTTAATATTGAGGGTCCCTTGCCGTTCCTACAAGACATTCAAAAAATTAAAAAAAAAAAAATAAGAGTATAAAATCAAATAATTAAAGAACATTTAGATCAATCTAAAAACATTTTCACCCAAAGTAATTTTACTGTTTTGAAATGTCTTTTGTTGGATCTATGAGTTTTCGAAAAGTTCCAAAATTTCATTTAATTTGGATTAAAAATCAATAAAAGACAAAAGTCGATGAAATATATAGTGGGTTTGTGTCGTAGAGCATTTTCCATTTTATTTTTGATAAATTTCCTGATATTTTCTTTAAGTAGATTCTTGGTGATTTTAGCAAGCTTTCATCTTAAAAAAAATCCGTTTAAAGATGGAATTTATATTAAATCTTTAATTTTAAGCACAATAAAAAACATTTCTTTTCTTTATCAATCGGAGGAAAGCCACTTTTGAGAGATTTTTTTCTTTAAGTGTTCTCGTCGTTTCAAATAAATTTGAAGTCATAAAAAACGATACAATGGATTTATGGTGAATTTTAAACAGAAAACTTTGCCAATATCTTCTTCTTAAAGGAGTTTCAAAAAAGAAAATCTAAGACTGACTAGACTAATATTTGCTTTTGAAAAACTATTTGAAGACTGTTTATGAGCTATCTGAACCACTTAAAACTCGGTTAAAAATCGGATTAAAATAAAATATGTGTAGATGGACTCTTAAAATAGTTTTTGTATAACAGTATGGTTTTGGGATACTATTATCAGAAGCTTCAAATACAATTTTCTCAAAAAGAAAAGCTATTCAGATCCATGATAACATGTTGTACAAGTTGATTTCGTTTCCTTAAAGGTCCTTATTAAGGACTTTATAAATTTTTAAATAAGCTCAAATTCGTACAAATTGGACATATTTTTGCAAATTTTCGAGAAAGTTCTTTTTTGCGTACTATTTTTTTTCGAGATAATCATACAATTTGGCCACTAGGGGAAAGTACTTTCATGATGTGAATTTTCTTTAACCTTTCCTAAAACACTTACACATTTTTATTTAAATATTCGTTAGCTTATTATCAATTATTAATAGTGTTAAGTCTCTTAGGAAAATCAAAGAAAATTCACATTATTCGAAGGTATGAACGTTCGAAGGGAGAGTACTTTCCCCTAAATTTACTAAAATCTTGACACCTTTGACACTATATTAGAGCATCTAATTAATCCTGAATGATGGGGACCTCAATCTATGTTTATACAATTTTGTATTCACAATTTTGTTCTTGGTATCCCTGGGCCCTCCTTAATCGATTAAGGCCCTTAACCCTGTATTTGCTAGTGTGGATAGGTACGTAAATGGCTCTTGTAAATGTTATACTTTAATATGTGCTTTGAAGACATTTTAAAGTGTTTTAAGACATTCACAGATTCTAAAAAATATTAAAGATATAAGCACTCTACATTCAAAAATTTTAATTGTGTAACCCCACAGCTCAAAGTAGACTCACCTACCCCTATATTTAATGTTAAATATATTAAAAGGGCTTTGGGAGAATTTTAAGGAAGCCTTCTTTTCCAAGAAGTTTTGACAAATTGAAGGATTATGAGCACCTAAAGGGACAATGAGAAAAGCGGTCTTATAGAGAAAATTTAATCTTGAGTTATACCTACACAGTAAAAAAAATTACAAGGATAATCATTGGTTTGTTTTTTTTTACCACGATTATTCTTGTAGAGTTACACAAATTATGTATTTCAACAAAACGTGTAATCTGAAAATGTGTAATTTAAATTTTATGTATTTGTAAACCATGTAATCAACTGGGAATGATTACACAGTTTTGTATATTTTCTTACACATTTAGTGTAAAATTACACAGTTTTCAAACAAAAAGGTGTACAAATTACACAAATATGTATTAGTACACACGATTACATGTTTAATGTAAAATTTAAAATGAAAATCATGGTAAAGTAGCCAAAAATTTTATACTGTGTACAGAGTAAAGAAATTTCAGCTACTTTATCATGATTTTCAATGTAAATTTTACATAAACATGTAATCGTGTGAAGTGATGCTCATTTGAGTAAATTTGTACACATTTTGTCTGTAATCTGTGTAATTTGTACACATTTTTGTCTGAAAACTGTGTAATTTTAAAAGAAATATGTGAGAAAATGTACACAACTGTGTAATCATTCTCAATTGGTTACATAGTTTACCATAACATTAAATTTAAATTACACAATTTTAGATTACACGTCTTGCTCAAATACATATCTGAGTAAATTTACAAGAATAATGGTGGTAAAAAGCAAACCAACGATTATCCTTGTAATCTATTTTACTGTGATAATATTGTTTGTATACTCCTGTATTCTGTATAAAGTCGCATTTCCGACTAGTAATACATTATTGTTTAAAAAAATAGTCAGAATTATGAGAACTAGAGAAATTTATGTCCATATTCAAGCAAATTCTCTACGCATATGTAGGAAAAACTCTTCAATATGGATATAAATTTCTCTAGTGACTAGAGGCCATTATGAAGATTATAATTTTTAGCAGTAGAATCGGAGTCATAAAAAAAACATTAAAATCGGTTTGGTATTAACAAAAAAAAAGAAACAAATTGGTATTAAAATAATAGGCATTTTCATAAGCCTTAGGCTTAGATAAAATATCACGAGAAGCCAAACACAAAAGGGTTCAAAATTGTAACAGAGTATAATAAAACCAATAAGGATATTTTATGGTAATATATACATAAAATATAACCAATTTCATTAAAAATTAATTCAATATTGAATATAAACATATTTGTCAACCATGTATAATTATTATTGCTAAAATTCCAATTAAAGCCTCTATATTTAGCTGAGGCACTTTGGAAATATGAAATTATTATTTGTATTCCTCCAATTACGCGAATATTTTCTAAAATTCAGAAAGTATCATTGAACCAAATTTATCCTATATTTGCAGGGGGCAAGTGTATATTAAATTGGATGTTTGATCATTTTTGACTTCTAACTTAGCCACGAGTGGGTGGGAAAATTGTTGAACAAGTGGCGAGAAAATAGGGAGAAATTGTTGTGAAAATTGTTAATTAATCGATTTGCCAACATAGCATAGCAGGAAGCATCCCCGAAAATTTTCGCTGTCGTCATCATTCAGTGCTATGGCGAGAAAATAACCCTAGTATCTGCCCGTATTCTCCCCCTTTTTGGGACCGTATCCCAGTCTTTGCCTAACATTTTACGCGTATATTCCCAATTATAAAATTTGTCTGTTGCAAATAAATTAATTGAATGGGAATATTGCGAACAACCATCAGTATGTGACTAAAAGTTGCCTAGTCCAAGAGCATTTCTGCAGAATGGCTCCATTAAATATTGACGATCCAGAGAGAACAAAAGGACTATATAATTGGAACTCACCAGTATTCCCACCTCATCCTCGAATTCCAATATTTAGCCACTCAAAATGCCTAAATCATTTTGCATTTGCTCCGATGCAATTTCCACAGAATATTTGACAAAAATTTTAGCCATTTGTGAGGTATCATGTATAACCATTCATACCAACATATTGCGTTCCTATAGTGTTATTGTGCAGAATTGTACAAAGACCAATGACAAATAAGATGAATGATAAAAGCTTGTGTTGTCTTAAGCATGATTAGTAAAACGAAAAACAGTCGGTTTGATTCATATAAGCAGTCGATAAAATTTAAACAAAATTATCGAAATAAAAAAAACTTTACTGCGTTTTATTTATTGTGAGCGTTTATCTGCATTATTTCTCCTCTTCTCACAAAGTTTCGCGCATGATAAAAGTTGGGAATATTGCGACAAAAAGACCAGTTTTTCAAAAAAAGTCATCAATCTATGCATCTCATAATATGCAGTGTTTAGTGAAAGAAACCTAATTTTTCCAAAAATGCAACATTCCAGTTGCAAAATTCAATGGCGATAGTGTTCCCAGTTTAAGGAGTCCGATTCTTCAGTAATTTACTGGCAAGGTATCACGAAAGCTTCTTGAAAATTAGACAGATACATCCAAGCATCAGGACGTCGACACAGAAGTTTCAAAATCTTTTATTTATCTCCAATTATCCGATCCGGATATCCTCTTCAAGATGCTTAATAGGCTTTATATCATACATCCATCTCATCGATCTCATCCTTATATCCAGGTCAGTACAATTTCCTCATATCAGCTTCTTTTATTTAAAATATAGTTTTCTCGTCAACTAAAATTTCTATTCAAAAACAAATTTAAATACATTTATTCTAGTGAACGTATCGAAAGAATTTCAAGAATTTCAAGTAGGGGATACTGGGGCACCACCAAACATGGGGTACCACCAAACACTATGATTTTTTAATCGGATATTCGACTTCAGAGGATAAGACCTATGGGAATTTATAGGCACTATAGGGATGCTTGTCCACTGAAAGAATGGTCGAGATAGTCCAACTAGTTTAGAAATAAAAATTCGTGTTTGGTGGTACCCCGTGTTTGGTGGTGCCCTAGTTTCCCCTATACAATTGTTTAGAAATACTTTCTAGATAGGTCTACAATATTTCACAAACTCACTTGCAGATTTTTTCATAACCGGTTCATTACCGATAGAATACGTTCAGAATTGTCAAGTATTCCAGGACCTTATAATGTGCTCTCTATACGTTTTTTTTTATATTTGACTTTGAGAAATTGTTACTATGATACATGGGCGTTTTCGTAAAATTATAAACAAAAAGTTTCGTATTATTTCAAAACATATCCAGAAATGCGGAACCGCAAACGTGTTTTTGAGATTATCTGGAAAACATAAATAGACTACAAATATTAAAAATTTACTGAAGACCCTAAGTTGTTTTCTTGAACCGTTTGCCCTCCATGGCATCATCCGTTTTATAGTAAATGACTTAATGTACGAATGGACATATAGTATGATACAGTGCTACTCAAATTGTGTCAAAGCATTAACTGGAATTTTACATATTTTTAACAGTGTTCAAAATGTTTAGTAGTCGATAATATTGGAATTGTACTGTATATCATCCTTTCAGTTTGACAGATATACTAGTTGCTAGCCTAAAATTGAATTAGATAAACACACAAACTAAGTACTAGAAATATGACAACATAATTTTACGAAGTATATATGTATCTTGGACTATGAAATGCAATTATATCATACAATTATGCACAAGCACAACATTTTAACTAGCAAATTTAATTTTCTATGCACATATCACATATTCGTTCAATTAAATGCCAGGTGAATGAGGTTAATGTTGCATTCACTAAACTCTTCATCAACACCATTTAAATTCTATTCTCTCATGGTAGAACATCTCTTATCTGTAGCATTCTAAAATTTATGAATTTCAGTATAATCGCATAATCTTTGGTAGACATTTGTTATAATTCTTCCCAATGTTTTCAATGATATTGCTTTTACTGCTCGAACTCCACTAAAAGAGAGCAGTATTATAGACATCTTACCCTTTCAGGGGTCAGTTTGGTAGTTTCGAGATTTTTGATCTTTATGACATCTACAGAATATGTGAGAATATGGATAAGTCTTTTGGTAAAAATGGTAAGTCAAATGAAAAATTGTAAATAGTAAAATATTTATGGGCTAACGCTAAACTAAAAGAGTTATGAATCATGTTCATATTTAACTTACTAAAATAAATTTATCTACGTAGGGGAAAGTCGTCTGCCTTTAAATGCAGCAGCCTTCAAATGTTGCGATTTTTTCGTTGTTCTCAAAAGCATAAATTATATTCTATTAACTATTAGGTAGCTATCCATCATCCTCACAAATCATCAAAAAATGGAGAGCCTAGCTCCTATTTCCTAGATGCTAGATAAAAAAAAATGAAAATTAGCTCTAAACTGTAATTTTGATGTTCCACAAATCATGTGATTTTTCATAGTAAAAATCATTTTACAAATAAATCTTCCATTGTGACACATAGAAGGTTAATCAGGCTTAATATTTCTGTTAATACATTTTGGTTCAGATGACACAATTTTTGTGGGTGGCAAAAATTTGCAAATATCACCCTGCAGCAGCCTTTAAATGCTAATGTCGTGTGCCTTTAAATCCTATCTTTCCATACATCAAAACATGTGAAATCGAACTCCTTCTTTTCTCTGACGAACGTCATACAAATACTTATAACCTGCTATCTTGCTCCGGCCGGGATGTTTCAAGTTGACAATTTTCAACTTCAATGACTTTTTCTTCCAAATTTTCATGTGCAAAACAGTGCTTCAGAAAAATGTGAAGAAAAGTTATTCTTTAATGTCTTTTGACTGCAGTGATGATTTTAATGAGTGCGTTAGGCTTCAACCTATTCATTTATAGCCCATTTAGTTTTATTGATTCAATATTCTCAGTGAAAAAAAAAACATTTAAAGGCAGCTGCATCGCGTTTGAAGGCAGACGATGCCAGCTGCCTTCATACAAATCGACATCACTTTTTTAATTTCCTCAGAAGGAAAAACTGAGGACTTGCGAGTGTTAAATGAGGTAATCATATACACCGAATGAACAAGAGAATTTTTTGGTGTAGTAGAAAATAAAATCCATTTTGTGGATTCTTCAGAAAAAAATCTTAAATTTGGAACTCCATTTTTCGTTTGAAGGCAGACGACTTTCCCCTACCAAAATTTAATTCTAAACTAACCACTTTTAATTATTTACTTATCAAAAATGATTTTTATTTTTTTTGACGTCACGCTGTTTGTCTTTTCGTTTGGCTATCGACTGATCTAGAGGCCAAAGGCTTATAGATAGAGGCTTGGGAGCTTCGGGAGATTCCTCTATAAGTCGATGATCCTGCTCTTGCTCTCCAAAACCATTTGAATATATTTTAGGGGTTACCCTGGTGGATTTTTCGTCCATATATTAAAATACCGTTGAATCATTCCTAATAATGGTATTTCAGGGTCAAAAGATAAAAAGTTCTACATAGCGTAATTCTCAATCATTGGTAAATATCATGTTTTTGGGCTCGTTGGAAAGTTATTTGAACTTCCCGACAATACTTAACCAGTTTCAAGTGGTTATGAATCGATAATGAACCGGTTCATAATAATAATAATAATAATAATAATAATAATAATAATAATAATAATAATAATAATAATAATAATAATAATAATACTGGCACAGCATTCCATGAAGGAACAAGGCCTTCCCGCAAGAAGATTTCTATACAAGCATTATTATTTTTTTCTTGTACGGGATGAGGTTGTCAGGCCCATGCCCGTGGAATCAAGAGTGCAGTGAAGCTCACTGGATGCAATCCGAACACCCTTTAATGCCGGAAAAATTCCTGGTGACCTAAAGGGGATTCGAACCCGGGACACTTGCATCATTGAACGAGTGCTCTACCACTTGACCCGTTGAGTGCCCGAACCGGTTCATAACCGATAACTAATTTTTATGCGAAATGTATATTACTCCTAAGTTGTTTTGGGGATTGTTTTGAGTGATTTATAAATTGGTTCAAATTAGTTGTGAACGGGTAATGAACCGGTTATGAACCGATAAGTAAATTTTGTCCGAAAATCAATTTTATTACTTTATTATAAGTACTTTGGAGGATTTGGGGGAACTAGTAAACGATAGATAATGCAAAAGTACTTTTGTGAGTATAGGATCAAAGTCACGAGTTCGAATAATTCGCAAAGCCTGGGAATCTTTGTCACCCCTTGTTTGGTATTCGGAATAAGTTTCTGACAAAAATTGGGACGAGGCCATTAATAAAGATAGGCCACAAGTAATACCGCCACCCTATAGCATCTAAGTCATGAGTTCGAGCTTTTCGCAAAGCATATGGGACGCTATGACACCGTTTTTTTTATTTTCAATTCGTATATTGCTGAGATAAGTGAAGTATACAACGACCAGCAGGGGAATTCTGTAACAGTATGACAATGTTATTTGATGAATTTAGAATTTTATGTGGTAAATTCGGTAAAAGTGTTCGAAAATGGGACTCATATCAATGATTGAGAACTTCATAGAGCTGCTTATAGCCATTCGATATTAACCGGCCTTTGATGTTGCCCTGATCCCGAATTTAACTACGAAAATTTCTTACATGACATTGTCATATTGTTAGAGAATTCCTCTATAGGAAAGTTTGATCTAGATGATTACTCCAGAATAAAATATATATTTTTAAAAAAAATTATTCTTCGCCTCTAATGAATTTTCTTTTGCAACATGTGTTCCACTAGCTAGGGTGGAATAACCGGCTATCGTCATGTTTAGGAAAAAATTAAATTCATTTAATCATAACTTTTGAATCCTTGTTACAAGATAAGTCAAATTTGACACAAAGTTACTTAGATGTATTGGCTCTAGATACGTGAAAACAATAATCCTAGAACATAACGCTGGACTACTTAAAAAACTGATTTTTATTAATAATGCAAAAATAACCATTTCTTCGCCACTTTTTACCACTTTTCGCCAGTTTTGTAAAATTTGTAACCACTTCTCGCCACCCACTTGAAAAGAACCACACTCGGTTATTTTAGGCAATGCTATGAAAAGAATACATTCACCATTTCTCTTTCCTTGTGATCACTTTATTATTACTCTCTTTAAATGATTTTTCTTCACTTTTATTTGAGAAATCAAATTATGGGGCTTTTGCAGAAAGTAAACAATGCAGATTTGACAACTGAGAATGTACGAAGTGAAGTTAGCGTCGCCTATTGAAAAGATATGGCGACAGGTGGTAAAATCAATTCCAGAATATTACCACTTCTCGCCATGCCTCATTTTTATACAAAAATAATATAAAATGAAATATTAATTGACTAAATACAAATTTTAAGTATTCCACAAGTGCAATTAAATATTCAATAGACAAATTATTTACCCAAATAGGTATTTTTGGCCTGATGAAAATTTTACGACACTTAGTACATATGGTAAGAGATGTTGGATTCGATGCACTTGCTTAAAATATTGCTCTAAAAAGTGATCAAAATGGTGAATCCAAAATGAATAATTATTATTTTTCGATTTTATGCGTAGAAGCAGAAACAATACAAAAAAAATTGCGACTCATTTATTTCATGAATTGCGAAAAATAGCGATTTCAATGTAAGTGGCGAGAAGTGGGGCACTGGCGAGAACTGGTGATTCCACCCTATTTTTTGCAAAAAAAATAACAATTAGTAAAAAGTAAGGGATAATTTTTTTTAAGAATTATTTCTTTTTGGGGTGTCAACCTTCATAGCAAATACAATTCACTTACTTTATTGTGTTTCTTTTCTTGTCAATCTTAAGGAAGATGAATTGCAATTTTAATGGCTTTTACGCTTTACTGTCAGAATCTAGTCTTATTTTAACGAATTATGAAATTATCGACAAAATATTGTTGCAACAACAATTTTAATGTATTTTCTAGAAGACAATTTCAGTTAAGTTGTGTTAAACACTTCAATATCAAGAGAAAAAAATTATTGATTATTTGATTTTTAGTATAATAATAAAACTAAAACATCTTAAGTTTTTGTGGAAAATGTGAATTTGTGTCGGTAATTTTCACATTACACTAATTTTGTGATCACTATTTGTATTATTGAAATTCCTTAAAACCCTCAAAAAAAATAGGAAAAGCCATCAATATTTGATGAAAATCGATGGTATTCTCCGCTAAAGGTCCTCAGTTAGTACCTCCGACATAATTTTTCACTTTGTCCATGAATAATACAGCAATCATAAAGAGTTATGAGGCTTAGCGTAAATAAATGCTTAATCGTACAGTTGGTCACTTAATTGGAGGGTTGGTGTTAGGGGTGGCATCTCCCCAACATCAATTTTCCTCCATATAGAATATCTATATATGCTTAGGTGACTTTTTGGGCGCCTGGTTTGAGCCTACTCTGGGGGTGACAATGGGTCAGTTTTAGTCAGGGGGATGTAACCCACCCACCAATAAAAAACCATCATGGAATTTATTTTATTGTATTCCGGTACCATTTGCTATCGCATATTTTCCAGTTGTATAGCATAGGGAGTGTAATCTGGAAAATGAATGGATTAAATGAAAATATGTTGATATAAATATTCATAGTCTTTATGAGTGTAAAGACATGGATTATGTCAGATTTGGTTATGTTAAATTCAGCAAAGGGTCTGCGCAATTTGGCGGGTGTTTTGTCTGAATGGATGGGAGGATGGGTGCGGTATTTTGCTATATATGGCACTGCTGGAGAAATTATTCCACGCACATTAAATGGGTTGATAAGGGTGCTTTTCCATGAGGACTTTATTCGTTTTCTCAGCCACTTTTATTTTTTTTTTGCTTAAAACCTCCCGCTGTTTTATGTATACACCTTGAAAATGGATTTATGTTGAGGCACCATCATCAGTCTCTAATTCTAATCCATTTTTGCAGTATACACAGATCTCCCGCCAATTAAAATGCGAATTTTCTGCATGAGGTTTTCCGGACTCTTTAGGGTTTTCCGGAAAAAAATGGGAATCGTGTGGTGACTTTTTCTGTGTCTATTATTAAGTCAAATTTTTAAAAAATACTTTCTGTTGCAATCGTTACGAAATTTCTCGTCAATAGATCGGTCTTAAACCTTGTTAAACTTTTATCACAACTCCTAAATTTATTAAAAATTCTGAGTTTGCTTCGGCTACCTTCGCATACTTCTACCTAAATGATAATTTTTCTTATAAAAATGCATTGTTTAGCTCAGTCTTGCAACTTTAGTTTCAAAATAAATTTGGAAGCTTTTCGAGATTTTTTTCACATTGAAAATCTCATCTACTATGAGCTGATACAGGCTTTTTAGTAATTTTTGTTATGCAGGAAGCGTGTTGTATATCCTGTGAAGGAGTCAACTTTAGTAAAAGAAAAAAAAAGAACAAAAAGTTTGTGTGGAGCAGGTTTTGAGGGATTCACGAGGATGAGGGGATAAAATCTCATCCATATGAGGATATTGTGTAGATTGTATATCGATTCACGGTTGTATGATTTTGACTCTGGGGCAAGTCAATGATGGCTCCAAAAATGGAATATTTTAGCCTAAACCTTCCTCCTCAAATGTTTCGTTTTGAAAAGTGGCATTATTACCCATCAAAATATCGTAAAGATCCACTCAGAGCCGGGAGGCGTAAATTATAGAAACGAGTAAGAAGAGGACTCATAGACAAAGAGCCTGATGGAAAGGCAAGGAGGAAAAAAAAGGAGTCTCCTTTCTCATTATACGCCAACGATGGAATTTCTCATCCATGAGCAATGGTTGAGTTGAGATTCTTTCGTATCCACGATGAAATTCACGTCTTTATTTTGTGTGCAGAAAGTCAATGTTGGATTTTTTCATACATAAATTTACAAATATTACACTGCATGTCGACCCTCGGAAAATTCACACAATTTTCTCTTCTTTGTTTTCAACACTCCTCTTAGGCATGAAGAGGAGTCTCATTTGACGTAAAGGATACAGGCAATTGTGGGATTTTACTGTCTCAAAATGAGGATTTTACGATTTATCCACACTTTTTCTGTTAAATTATTCCAAAATTCTTAGGATTTATTTTACCATTTCGTTTCTAAAGTTTTTTTTCGTTGTTTAAAAATCGTAAAATATTTATGTTCACAAGTTTCGACCTTTTCTTCAAAAGTATTTTATGACTTTATTTCGATATTTTTTGAAAAAGAAAAAAATCAATGTGGCGCCATAAGCAGTCATATTTTTCTTGATCTTAATGAGCACCTACTCAGGATGCGGCAGTTTACGAACTTTCTTATAGACTTCAAAAGCTGAAATAGATTAAATTGTTAGAACTTAAAACTTGTGATCTTAGAAAACTTTTATATAAATCGATAATACAAGAGGAGAATCTAAGGACTAATAGACAATGAATGCACCCGTTTTATAGAAGGTTAGTGCTATGACAACTTTATTAAGATATTTTATAGTTTCTGCACACTAGAGAAACCGAAATCTGTGTAAATATTATGCTTTTTAGGTGTATTAGGGGTTAAAGTTACCCTTTTTCATGTTATTTTTAACCTTAGAAAGGTGTAAAATTTACATTAAAAAATGTTGATATATTTTTACACCTAAAAAGTGTTAAAGTTATGAGGTAGAAAAGTTAATCGCACCCGCGTTTTTTCTCAGTGTTGGAATTAATTTTCTGGCGAATCACTGACTATATAGCTAGATATCTAAATGACATCAGAAATTTTCCAGTTATTTTCTTGAAGGTTCTTTAATAGTTTTATCCACCCTTATGGTGCTATTTCAATGACAAACGAACATTTTTTAGCAAATTACTCTTCTCAAGTGTTTCTACAAAACCGACTTTTCTTTGTGTTGGTTGTAATCGCGATTGTTTGGTGGTTTTACAACACGACGAGGTCTGGGAAAAACAGTTCAGATAAGAACCTACACATAGAAAGTCGATAATGTAGAAGCACTTGAGAACAGTAAATTGATAAAAAGGAATGCTCATTAGAAAGACTTCCTCTTTTAATTTTTTATAGGAATAGCACCATTATTTTACATTTAAGACAACTTAGATAAACTTAGATTTTTAAACTTGGATTGTTAAACTTAGATTTTTGAAATTCTAAAGTTTCCGCCTGAAATTAGTCGCATTGAGGAGGCATAAAGGAAAATTTTGTTTCAAAAGTGATATTTAGCATCCTCATAAATAAACTGGATTTTACTATACAACTCATATAGAGTTTGTGTCTCAGCTTTCGGCTTACCTAATTAAATGAAAAATATTTTGTAGGGGTAAGTGGAGCAGTTTTGAAATTGAGGTTTTTTCTCTTACTTTTAAATGGAAATGAATCTTACTATGATATAATTTAGGGCCACAAAACTATTGTGAAACAAAATTACATCATGATAAGGTTTATTTCCGTTTAAAAAATTGGAAAAAAGTCCAATTTTAAAAGGTGCCCCACATACCTTTATACAGTGGGACCTCGATAGAGTCAACCCCCGACAGAGTCAATCTCCAATAGAGTCAACAGCTATTTTTTTTTACTCTACGCACTCCGATAAAGTCAACTTGGATTCAAATTGATTCCGATAGAGTCAACTTTTTCTTTTTTATTGAACTAATAAATAAGTCTTATTGTGTATCAACGTAAAACTTTGAATACAAGAAAAAATATTTATGTAAGGACATGGTAGTTTTGTTATAAAATTCGTAGGTTTATTAACCGTGTAATCATTTTCCAACAAACTAATTTTCTTTGCGTGATTTTAAGCTTTTTGACCGATTAAAAGTTCTCTTGTCTTAAGCCATCATTAATTTGTAAGTGAATAATATTATGGCAAAAATTAAAATACGATCTTGAATTACAAAAAAAAAAAACGTACAGGATGCTAGATTTTATGGAGTATAACGAGTATAACATAGTGAAGAAAATTTTCTAAATTTGTTCGAACTTTAAAAAAAAATTTAAAAAATGTACATGATAAACAATCTTAAAAATTGGGCGTCTAAAGAAAACGTGTAAATTTATTTTAACATTTTTACTTACATTCTTAATTTAAAATATCAGTATCTCAAAAGGAAATTTGGATCAAAAACAAAAATAAACAATAGAAAATTAAAATTTTTAAGCAAAAAAAATGTTTAAGCAAATTCATTAAAAAAGAAATCGTTTGCGGGTATGCAAATTTTCTTGATTCATAACGCCATTTCGCGCGTTTTTTCGAACCCGAAAATGTGAGTGTATTTACTAATAATAAAATTATTCTTAAAAATCATTCCTTATGCCCAAAGCACAATAAGTTTTGTTTCGTAAACATGTTTTTGACATTTCAATGAGAGTGAGTGAAATCTAGATTTAGTCATCTCGCTCATTCTCACGGGAAATTTTGAAAATATGTTTACAAACAAAACTTATTGTGCGCTAGTCATTAATCTCCAACTTTTGCCTAAACACACGACTATTTTGGGCCATGGGGGCATATAATATATGGATTAATTTAATAAAATATTTTACTATCGTGTTGAATTTATCAATGATCTAATAAACATAAAATAATACCCCTTTATATTAAAATTTCACATTTTAATTGATTTTTTCGGACTCCGATAGAGTCAACGAATCCAATAGAGTTAACGGCCTGGGAATAATTAGTTGACTCTATCGAGGTCCCACTGTATTTTTAAATGAATCAATAACCAAGAAAAACTAGTTCAAATGTAGTTCAAAAACTCTTGGAAAATTTGTCTTATGTAAAAACGTAGGAAGTGCCTGAATTGCCCCATCCTCCACTACATATTTATGAACACTGGTAGTATATTTGATAAATTTTGGTTTAGTATCGTACAATAAGAACTATTGTTTCGTCAGACACTCGACACTCTACAGTGCTCATTCGAATTTACTGGGGCGTAACTCTGACCATTAATTCACTTTGAGTGGTAGTGAGTTAAAATTTATATATCTCTCTCAAAATAAGCAATATTCATTTAATTTTCCAAAAGGTTTAAAAGTCAAAAATACTATAAAACGGAGTTAAACCTCTGGAATGAAGTTTGGACGAACCATATTCAATACGTTTTGATTTGAATTTTAATATCATACTGCAATTAACAGCAGCTCCAGAAGTCATCAGGAACAAATTAGTCTCGAAATGTGTAGGTAATGCAGTGATTCAGCTAGCTAATGATGCTGATGAGGAGTATTCAATTGCATTTTCATTTTAATTGAGAAGCAAATCATTTTCATTTAGCGTGTTAACGGAAGACTTAAATTGACTAAATTGTAGAGCTATGCCATGAGGAAGCACATTCCCAAAAAGATGGGTGTGGAAGTGCTGGCAAAAAAAAGAGGCGAATCAAGCTTTCAGCATTGATGATCTATCAGCATCATAGTCATGCTCTATCTTCTTTTGCGTCACTCCATATATATTTTGCAGAGGGAATCTCTATATTTCGTCTGCACTGAAAAAGCCTGCAAATTGCCATTAAGTGACATTATGTGGAGAACACAATTCACCAGCAAGTCCTCCACCTTTGGGGAGTTTTGCCAGAGCAAAAACATCCCACCCACGTTTGCCTTGGATGCTTCATGGCACAACAATGGCAAAAAAAAAGGAATAAAATAAACTCGCAAATAGTTTGATGAAGGTGGAGGCTTGAGCTGAGCAAAAGTTGCGGAAAGAAATGAACATTTCTGCTGCTTTGTGATCTGTGCGTGTTTTCTCACATAAATTATCCAATTTCCCCAAATAATAAAGTGCCAAGGGTGAGCCTGGATGTGGAATGGATGTGAGAAAGGGAATGGTTGGGAAACTTTTCTCGCATTTCTTTCATAACCTGCTCGGCACTTGGGGTATATTTCGCACTTGTTAATTGAAAATCCTGGAAGATGAGGAAATTCACCCCCTATGATAGTGTTTATTCCGCATTATTGAAAGAATAAAAAAAAAGAGAGGAAAACGACACCATCTCAAAACTATACAGAGCTTTATCCTTCGTTCCTTCACTTAAGCATCTAAAATTGGGATTCTTTTTACAGTGAATATGCCACGTAGTATCATGAAATCTCCTTTCACTTCTATCTCATTTCGTTCTGAACAGAATATTAACCATTTTACTTCCATAGCCAAACAGATTATTCTCCCCTTTCATATATAGACTATCGTATTTTTAATATGCATGAGGAGGTCGTATAATATCATTTTGGGATATGGGAATTGTTCAAACTTGCGAGATATAATCACTAATCAAATTCCTTCGGGATATATGTCCTAGAAAATTTTGACAATATCAACAAAATCCAGGCGAGAAGTATCGAAAACCGAGATGTTGTGTAATCTCTATTAGTTAGTGCCTTTGGGCTATTTGTGAAAATTACTGGTTTTTAGCAACATACACTATAATACAGCTCAGCAGACATTTAACTTATAACGAGAAACTTATAGACTAAAATTCTTATTGAATGTGAATTCTATACGAATTTTGTATCATGATAAAAATTCAGAAGAATTCGAGTTCAATATTGTATGAGTGAAAGGGGTGGGGAAGCATACTGGCTTTGCGGAATGCTAGAACTCCCGATATTATGCTCTAAAAATTAGTTTTCTTTTCATTAACTGTTTCGGTGATAAAAATGTGTGTACTAGATTCCAAATGATCGCCAAGAGGTTCAGTACAAAATATTTTCCATTGTATAATTCTCGTTCGTACCTAAAATTGCATAAAGATATATTGAGTATAAAAAATAAACATATTGCGTTATAATTAGATTGAAAGGCCTTACGAACAAATCTAATATTGTCCGAATCGGTTAAGAAATACACTTCCTACAGCTGTTTAATTTTTAAAATACCATGAATGAGTTAAAAAGTTTGTGGCTAAACTAATTCATTAAATTATTAATTATTCTACGTTGGATATCAAATAAAGATTTTGTCAGTAAAAATGTTTAAATTTTAAATGGTCAGTAATTAAACCTAATTGTGTCAATAAAAAACCAAAATTCATCAGTGACAAGGAAATGATTTTACTCAATAATAACATCGATTGATAATAACAGAGTTTCGTCTGAAAAATAATCATTTTGGTAAGAATTACATTATATAAAATTTTAGTCATATAAAACTTAAATCTTTGTGCAAAAAAATTGTCTCATTTACTCAATTATATCTTCAAAACACCTTTTTGGATCATAAAAATCTTATGAAATAATAAATTTTGATTCCTTTCTTTCTCAAACGTATTGCATGGCATGGTTCTTTTTCACTTTCTCACACTGAAATCTAAATTGTATTGACTCATAAGAAGCACATGAGAACGACAGAGTGGGGTAAACACATGCCTTGAATTTCATGAAATTTTCTTTATTTAAAATTTGTGTTAGGTGCATTAATATCTAAGGTGGTATTAAGAAAATCAAATTAGATTAGATTATAAAACGGAACAGCTGATAGCTTCTCTCCATTAGTTTTATATTCAGTAGTAACCACTCGAATCTCCTTGCAGAAATAATCAATATTTGAAAAAAAAAATGATTTCGAAGAACCACAAAATTAAGAATATTTTTGACTTTCTAGCATATCAAATTCTTAATTCTGTGATTCTTCGAAATCATTTTGTGTCAAGAATTTCTTTAAATTTCTATAATGAGCCTTCTAACCTGCCAGTTATGTTCAGTTCCAGGTCACTCTTTCGGCCCAATATGTATAATTCCCTTGTGAAATTAAATTTACTCTGTATTTTCTTTTTACTAAAACTTATACGGGATTCAGTCCTAAGGCTTAGCCATATTTTAACTTCTCTGATTTCTTGTCAGTAAAGACTTTTCTGAAAATTGAGATTCAGGTTTGGATTTTAAGGACAAATGATTCATTAAATTTTGTTGGTTACTATTTAGGATTTTGAGGCTTTTGGGAACTGGGCAAAGCTTATAGTCTGAAAACCGCTCTACATGATAGTCTTCATTGCTTAGAAATTTCTAAATTGAGCACATATCAAATTTGATTTCCTACTGACCAAAATTGATTTTTATACTGTTCGTTCAATACTGCATGGAAATATAATATTCTGTAAAAATGTTCCTAATTGTTTTTGAATCTTTTCAAGGGATTTAGGAAATGCTGTTAAATTATATAAATTACTAAAATTTTCATAGAGTAACTCTACCAAATTTCGGCATAATTTCGTGTAAGCGCCAAAGTCGTAAGTTTGAAATGTAATAATTTTATTACAAATTGAATTATTTTGTTATTTCCTTTCGAGAATTGTTGCTTGGAACCGTAGATAGTTTATCATGTTTGTTTTCTTTAAAGTCTTTCTTAATACATTTTAAAATGAATATAATATAGACATAGCTTTGGATAGTATTTTGGCCACCTTGATTTTCATAGTTCCCTGCTCGTCCGGAATCCTTCCATAGTCTCTTTCAATTTATCTTGCTCGTAGAGGCGACATTTTTCGTTTTTTCTTTCATCGTATAATTTTTAGAGTATGAAAAAAATATAAATAAAGGAATAAAAGAAGTGACTGAAATAGGAAGCTGGCCGAAATTTGGTATAGGTACCCTAATTTTATATTTTTTTCATAAACTGTGCTCCTATTTACTATGTTCTCTTGACTAGCACTTTTGTTCTTACAAACTTATGTTCGTACATTTTTGTTTGTCTAGCAAACTTTACACTGAATTGACAAAATTTTATGAACACGTTTGTGTGTTTATAGACATTTACGAACAAATGTTAAAAAAAAACAAAAAAATGCTTGTCAAGTGATCATGATACAAAGTTTGTAAAAAAATACAAAGGACCATGCGCAAAAATGTATGAGAGCTGGTACAACCCTTCGCCGGAGATGGGACTAGGCCCATTTTGTAGGTATTGGTGTATGGCTTAAAAATTACCGAGACCCAAGTCAAAAAGGACTGTCAGTCCTTGGCGAATTGACGAAATCCTTCTGAAAATTCATAACTTTTACAATTTATTACTCGAAAACGGGTTAACCGATCTTAATGAAATTCGGCTCAAATTCGACATACGACTAAGCTTTAAATAAATATTTTTAGATTTTCCCTCTGACTGTTCCATCTGGTAGGTCCCATACAAACTAGCCGTGTCTTTAAGCCATCGCATATTACAGGGCAACAAAACGAAAACATTTTTTCATTTAATGTCAAATCACAGGTATTTTCAGAGTCCTTGGTGTATGTTGAACATATGTGCTGCAGAAACTTATAGTCCATTAATTCAGATATCTTAAAGTAAGAGTTTTTGAGAAATGGGTAGAACTATTTTTATGAAACTTGTTTTTTTTTAGATAACGGCATATCGTAAGCTCTTGGCGCCATAGAACATTTTCTAAAAGAGAACTGAACTCAAGGAATATTTTCCCAAAAGAAACCGTTATACCTATCCTTCCATTTTTCTTGTATCCAGATTTTCCTCAAATATTCTTCAATTCCGTTAAAAGTATTGCTTCGTTTGCATCCTTTTGTCGTCTTTCAGCAACGTTCTCCTTAAAAAAAAGGAGCTAGGATTGCTGAAGTTCATAGGATTGTAAAGGTACCGCTACTAAAGAATTTTAACAAAAGGTTCTGAGTGTAATTAATTAAAACATTTTTTTTCTTTGAATATATTACTCGAAGTATTTAAATAACGGTATCTTTTAGGATCATCTTTAGAGGTTTTATCTCTTTTTTTTTCAAGAAAAATATTACTGCACAAGAGACATTTCCCTACACTACATACAATTCTTTTTTTTTATGAATTTGAAGGATGGTAAAAGATTTATAAGGAAGATCTGGAAAATTGCAGGGAAAATGAAGAGATAAAGATATGGTTTGTTCCAGGAAAATTTTCTTTGAGTCCTTATTTACAAATTATTCTTGAAAAGAACCAATATATGATTAACCGTTATTGTATAAAAGGAGATTTGCAGAAAAAACCATTATACAATTCTTATACATATGTTTTACGCTCTAGTTCTTTTCCTAATATATTTTTGGGGTTGGTCCCGGAACAAAAGTTGTTACTTTTGCCAATACCTATTCGATGGTATAGGTCTCATTCGTGGCGAAAGGTTGGACAGATTTGCCCATTGTCCTTTTACGAACTCATTTAGTATGCTACTCCTATATGATTCACAAGCATTTCGTAAATTTTTAGTAGAAATTCACAAATATTTACTAAAAATTTTATAAAAATATATTTTTCTATGTATTTATTGCTGCGAATTTATTTATATTTTGCTAACGAAACAAATTTTGTCTGACCAAATATGTTTTTTTTTTCATTTCCAATAATTTATTTTCTCAGCTATTACACTGAGAAAAAAAGAGGGTGCGATTAACATTTTTTCCTCATAACATTAACACTTTTTAGGTGTAAAAATATATCAACATTTTTTTAATGTTAATTTTACACCTTTTTAAGGGTAAAACGGGTAAAATTAATATGAAAAAAGGATAACTTTAACCCCTAATACACCTAAAAAGAGTATTATTTACACCGATTTCGGATCAATAATGCAGGGTAAAATTAACATTTCCGGAATGTTATTTTAACTTTTTCGGATTTCTCTCAGTGTAGCCATATGAGTCATATCATCCGCAATAATCGTCAATTATTAAAAGTCATCTAAATATTTAACTGTGTTTAACAATCGATTAAAAATATTTTTTAAACATCTAAAACACAAAACTTAATAACAATATATCAGAAAAAATATCAGAAAATTTTCTGGTTGTAGAAATATCAGAACTGAAGTACGCTAACAAGGAGCAATTAAAAAAATGCCCGTGTTTTAATTTTTTTTAATGAATTTGCTTGCATATTTCTTCTATTTCTTTTATTTTTCTCTTAAAATAAATATGTTCTGTTTTGTTAACGAAATTCATCTTTCCGGCAAGATGAACATTACCAAGGAGCTTTTCAAGCAGAGCTCCCCTGGAAACACTTTTCAATCTTCCAGAGTCGACACAATAAACACAGCTTGGTGCGAATTTTTTATGTTTTCGCATTTCTTTTTTTTCCGTTGAATATTTTTTTTAATGTTTTTCTTCTTTATGCAGAGAGTGAGAGTCATAATAAATTTTATTATTGACACACAAACACCAGAGGCTTATTTTATTATTTTTTATAACTGACCTCCCTGGGGGCCATCCTAACTGAGCCAGTGCTCTTTAACAGAGTGTTTCGCATTTTTATTGGCAATACATCTTTTAAATGCCGAAATTGAGTGACAGTATGGGGTGCATGTGATTGAGGGGCGAAATCGTATTTATGGCGCAGAATTCTCTCTCCACCCCAATTTATGCCTTAGTGGGTGGATTTTCCTCCCCATGACACGATATTAATCTATTGTTTTGCGTGTATGAAGGATGCTTGTACAAAAACAAGTGTATGATGCTGGAGCCTTTTTTATTCGTGAGTTATCAATGTGTCCTCAACGGGGGACAAATCAGCGATTAAACTTTTTTTTTTGTCTACCATGGTAAAGCGTGTATGAAAATAAGCAACGGCAGACTTTGCTGAAGCTTTAGCCAAACCTATAACAGCTTTTGCTCATTTTTATAACGTTCGCACACCGAGCTTACATAAACACTTTACACGGTGAGCCGAGTGATTTATTGAAAATTCAGAACAACACATTTCAGAATTTATTCATCGTTTATCGTATGTAATGCACATAGTACATTGATGTGTACAACATGCCAAGACGAAGGGGCTCTGCCTCTTTCTTCCACTCAAGACTCTTTCCTTTCTTTCTTGTGTGTCTATAAATTTATAAAGCTTGGCAAATCGTTTCGAGTTACAGGAGATCCACATGGCACGTTAACGTGGAGTATGTGCGTTTCAACCAGTAAAATAAGCAATAAAGAAAATATTCTTTTTTTTCTCACCCAGTCAAAATGAGAAAATACGGATGTTGTGCTTTCCAGAAAAGGCAAAGGAGAAAGGAGCCTTGCCCTCTTGCAGTGTTAACTTGCGATAATTGATCCATAAATATTATTATTTTGTGCACTTTTAAAATTGTTGAATTCTCAGGCTAAATTGAGGTAATAAAGCTGTTTAATGAAAAGGGTAAATTGTTGCTATTCTGAATTATTGCCCCTGGGTTTTATTTCGTATAGAGATTTAGATACTTTTTTCCATTTCCCGCGGATACTCTGTGAATGTAAAAAAACATATGATTTTTCAAAATGCAACTTATAATATTCTTAAATTTTGTAGAGACAGAGTGCGATATATTGTTCCGGATTTGGTCGGAACCAGCTATAAGAATTCATGAGCAATATATTAAGAAAGATACGACTTTAATTTAAATTAAACAGACCTCATTAACTTCACTTGCGGAGCCATATAGACAAGTGGTACAGAATCTACTGAAACTTAATCTTTTGTTGATTAAAGGATCAATCTATCAGAAAAAAATCATGCTTTTAAAAACAAAAAAAAAAAAAAAACAAATAAGTAGGCAATAAAAAAACTTGAATAACATAATTTACCAAAAAATTATATACAATTTTTAAATTCCTAATTTTAGAATTATTATTATTTGTCTAATTCTTTTGTACTAAACGTATTTGATTTATTAAAGATAGAAACTGACATGGATTACGACGGTTTAAACTCAAATTATGTGAAATATTAAAAGTCGAACAGACTTGAAACTTTAAGCATGAATGAACCTTAAATACATTCAATTGAGCATCGAGGTTGTTGTCAATTTTACATAAGTTAATTTCATTAAATAATTAAAAATTTAATAACCTATTAAAAGTTACATTTTGTTATTACTGCAATAAAATGTATAAATAATTTTTAATACAATTTAACTAACTTTTATTAATTGTAGAGGGAAGTGGAGCACTTTAGAATATGTGACAGCTTTGAAATTGGGATTTTTCTTCTACGTTTAAATAGAACTGAGCCATATCATAATGTAATTTATCTTCTCAATCTGTTTGTGCAACTAAATTATACCATGATAAGGTTCAATGTTATTTAAAAATTGATGAAAAATTCCAATTTCAAAACTGCCCCACATTCAAAGGTGCCCCACTTCCCCCTACAATCAATAAGAGTTAATTAAAATTTATTAAATATTATATATACATTTTATATCAGTAATAACAAAATGTAACTTTTAATAGGTTATTACATTTTTAATTAATTAATGAAATTATCTTGTCATGTAAAATTGACAACAACCTCGATGCTCAATTAAAGGTATTTTAGGTGTATTCGTGCTTATCGCACTAGGACTTTTACAATTTAATTTTAAATTCGATTGAGCTAATTGAGCATTAAAAGACTTCTATAGAATTTACTTGAAAAGTCTCACAGCCAGGACACATTTTGCAAGAAATTTGCTCAATTTTAAATAGTGCCGCGAGATTTTTGATTGTGAATGACTCCGCAAAATGTGTGATAGTACTTAAAATGTCTTATAAGTCACTTATCTGTTATGCAAAAGAATTCCCAAAGCCAGAGGAAAGGGTTGTAGGGCTCAGGAAGAGACTCTCATACAGTCTTGTTGAAAATCTGTATATGAAGTCATCCCAACTGAGATTTCTTGACACAACAATTTCCTTCGAATAGCTTTGGAGGGACTCAGCAAATTACTCTAGATACTGAAACTTCACTCGCGTGCAAGTTTATCACTAAATCACTATACTTATCTTATTTTTTTTGGCCACAAATAATATTAATTACGAGTGAATAGATTTAATAAGTACAATTTGGTTCAAAAGGCCACTTATTTAACTGCAATAAAATTGAAATTAATGAGCAATTTTAACATTTTAATTTGCTGAATTCAAATTTAATTGAGCAACCACATTTATGATATTTTAGCATATTTAAACATATTTTGGTTGGCCAAGTATTAGTTTATATCAATAAACAAGCGAAAATATATCATTTCAAATTAAATTGAATTAACAAATTGAAAAAAAAAAACCTAGTGTGATAACACGGTAAAGTTTCAAGTTGGCTCGACTTTTAATTTAAGTTCGAAAGCTTTTTCTTAGTCTAATTTATTGTAGGTCTTTAACTAATTTTTTATACATTAGGACATCTCATATTAGATTTAGAGCGTTGTTGTGTTGTATTTTATTATTTGCTCGTGTTTTTAGAACGATCTTGGCACATTGACGACCAATAAGGTTCGAAATATACAATGAGAAAAAAACAGGGGTGCGATTAACTTTTTTTTCTAATAACTTTAACACTTTTTAGGTGTAAAAATATATCAACAATTTTTAATGTTAATTTCCACTTTTTCAAGGGTAAAATTAACTTAAAAAAGTGTAACTTTAACCCCTAATACATATAAAAAGCATAATATTTACACCGATTTCGGATTAATACTGCAGGGTAAAATAAACATTTCCGGAATGTTATTTTAACTTTTTAGGATTTCTCTCAGTGTATCAGTAGTAATACCTCTTAATATCGTTTGGTTTAAGGAACTCTTATTGCATGGTTCCTCGTCGTTCCTACAAAATCATCTGCATTTTGGTTTCTTACAAAAAAGTTTAATCGTGTTCTCGATTTTAAAGTTTTGAGAGGGGAAATGTGCGATGTTTTGGCTTTGGAATACTGAAGCCATACTCTTTTTTCATTCATTCGTTTTTTTTGCATAATGCAAAGGCAAAACTTCAGAAGTCGACTTTTGAATTTTTGTTAGTCTTTTGGTCAAACCGTTATTCAGTCATTTTTCTCTATTTTTGGATTTTTCCCATGAAATGTAAAAGCTAGAAAACGCTTTTGGTCTTTTTGTCCTATGGGTTAAAAAGTCCATATTCTTGAAGTGTTTAAACTTAAACAGAGGGTCTGGGTCTGGTGTTGACAGTTCCTCGAAAAAGTATATAGGGTAAGTGTGCCAAATTCCGGCCAGCTTGCAATTTCGGCCACCTTTTTTGTTCCTCGAATTTCCAGATTTTTCTAGTTTTTAAGTACTCTAGAGATTATACAATGCAAAAGAATAACAAAAAATGTAGCTTTGACAAACGAGATGACGTGAAAAAGACATTGGAAGAATTCCCGAAGGGCAAGGAACTATGAGAATGAAGGTGGCCGAAATAGGGCACCAAAGCTATGTCTACATTTTTATTCATTTTAAAATGTATTAAGAACGATTTTAAAGTAAATAAAGCTGATAAACTGTCTACAAGTTTCTAAGCAACACTCCTAAAGTAGAAGGAATGAAAAAAATCAATTTCTATTAAAGATATTACATTTCAAACTTGAGACTTTGGCGCTTGCATGCAACTATGCCGAAATTTGGCACACTTACCCTAGATTCTTCTTAAACTAAAGTGCTTTCTGCATTTCAAGCGCTGGATTACTTTTTTTGCTCAACGTATCTAAAGGGTTAACTATTCCTAGTTTAATGTTGTAGTCCTGTTTTCCCCTACTAGACATTTTCATTACTAAAGTTTGTGATGAAAATTCCAACAATATTCTTAAACTATATGATCCACGTTAAAGTTTTGGTCTCAGAATGTTTGATGATGAGTTTTATAAATTGTGTACAATCTATTGAATACATCCGATGGTAAAATCCTAAACTCTCGTTCCTTTCTCACACCAAAAGTCTCAAAACTGTTCTCTAAAGCTAGGGGTTAGGGGACTTTTGCAGAGAAATTTATCTGGTGCTCACCTGCCTTTGGCAACCATTCAAAATACACCAAATTGAACCGCACGGAAACTTTTAAGCCACACTCATTCAGCCGCCGGATATCAGCATTAACTCATATCTCTGGGATTCTCGCTGGGTCGTTTCATGGGATTGGAGGGTGGATGGTTCATCCAACCCCATCGAACTGCCAAAGCTTCACGTATCCCACTTGTAGATGGGGATGGGTGAAAGAGTCGGTACTGTAAAAAGTTGTGACATCATAACCGAAATATCACTCTCATGTTACCTGCTAACATAAAAATTGTTCATTTTGGGTATGGATGTAGGGCAGAAGAGACAACAGGAAAAAAAATATGAGAAAGTGAAACAGAGAACATAAAATCATGAGAGGTAGCATATACATATAACTTCCCCTGCTGTTTTTGGGGAAAGCTTTTCAGTTATGGGGGGAGGCGGTGAAAGTGGGTGGACGAAAAAAATGCGAAAGTGAGAAGAATAGGGAATTTTAACAAAAGTTACACATTGAAAAATTTTACCTCCACTCTTCCCTACCCTTGAAATAATATCAGTGTTGGGGTTTTCCTTGCTTCTCTCCATGCCACTCTGTGTGATTAAAAGATTAAAGCTTTCAACCTTTCGACCTTACTGGGGGCAAAACTCAATAGAAACTTTCTGACAAATACACGCACAGTCAGACAACACAAAAAAAATCATCCTCCCAATTGCTCCACATTAGCCAATTTCCTGAAAATTCTATTGAGAAAAAAATTAATGCGGTATAGGGACGATATGGGGGGGGGGAGAGGATGCTAGATGGAAAAATAAAAATTATTTCCGCGTAATTTCGGAGCCTTTTAGCTGTGATCCCTCAGAATATTTTAAAAGCTTGATTTAATTAAATCAAATAAATATTTATGCTGTGTTTAACACTTTTGTGAGAGCTTTCACTCCCTCATCCCCCTCATGCCACAGAGCTCTTTCGTATTTTTCAACAGTTATTCTCTCTTTTATTTGAAAAACATGTACTTTTCTTTGATACCACCTCTCCACTGTTCAAATGGTGAGGGAATAAAAATAAGAGGCAGAAAAAAATCCTGAAAACATTATTCACCCCGCAGCTATTTGTATATTTGTGTATTTAATACCCCCTTAGAGGTATGATTTTAGCACTGTTGGAGAAATCCAAAGCACAAGAGAGCAATGAAAATGAGGTAGATAAAATTAAGTGATTCTGTAGCAAACAGGAAAATAATCCCATACAAATATCACTGAATTTGTGGTTATTGTGATTTTTAGACTTAATCACTTAAGACTAGTCATCCAGAATAGCCTGATAAGTAATCAGGAAGAGGATATTAAAAACTTTTGAAAAATAAAGACGAATTTCGAATTCTAAATTTTTTTTTTTCTAATTTCGAACATGAGATACACAAGGCTGAGCCTTCTACTGCTCGAATTCAAAATCGATATCAACCTCATTTTCGGAAACAGGTGGTAGTAAAGACTTCATCGAAATAGAGACCTATGACCGAAAAACTTTTCGTCATTTAGTCTTCAAAAACAAAGCCTAGATTTCGTTTTTAAACTTTATGGATATAATTATAATTCATAATGATTTTTCAATGTTAAATGTTAAAGTCTTGATAAATTGCTTTATTAGGCTAAATCACTCAGAAACACGTAATTCGGGTAAGTCTATTTTAAAAGCACTGACGTTTAGGAAAATTTTGTATATGGGAACTGGAATTCGTTGGGGTTGTAGAGCCAATCTTAGAAAAAAATCGTAAGCAACTCACTCTACAGAAAGTGTTCCCAGTTTTTCTAAAACTGACTGCACTTGCTTGACAAATTCCGGTTCCCATCTACTAAATTTGTCTAAGGTAAGGGAAAAGTATGTATCGGCCAGTTAAGAAAAATACTCCATAATTCGCTTAAAATAAATTATCTAAACCAGTTTTTGACATTCTAAAATATGCCAATTGGAACTCCAGTATTACATTTATCTATATATCAACATTTGATTTCTTACTATTTAGAGAAATTAGTTAAAAAATGGTAAAATTGCAATCATGCACTGCGCATATTGCATCGGCCATATAAAAGCAGATGAGGAAGATATCGGCCAGGAGTGTAGCAGGCATCGGCTGGAAAATAAAACCCAAAAAAAATATCATAAATTTGAATATTTTTCTAATTGATTACGTTGTACTCGAAGAAACACTCTCTGACATCCACCCCTTACCAGAACCCAACCATCAGGACCACTTTTTAGCACTTTCCAAGGAGATTTTTAGTGAAGGTTGTCTGCATCTTCTCATTTTCACCATATTTTTGATCCAATCCTGGAGCTCGGACTTAAGGATAAGAAATCCAGTTTCGGCTTGATTCACGATCCTCCGGTTCACAAGTTTACGTAGTACAAGCTTACCAGTGATTTCCCTTTTGAATGCCTTCCGGAAAGTTTATCATTCAGGATCATTCTGGACACTCCATACTTTGCAGTCATTTTCAAGAAGATTCTCGTGCCGTCATGACATCCAGCACATTTTTCAATCTTTTCTCTGATATTGCAGTTTCTAAAAGACCTCCTTCAAGATGTTTAACATTGATAAAATGCGAAATTCACACTGAGGAAATCCTTTTTCACAACAAAAACATTACCGACATAACCTCAACTGCTCGCGAAAATGACATCGCAATGCGATGAAAAATGGCCGGTGAGCTCTGTACTTGGAACAAAACGTACTTCCTCTCAATTAACAAAATAATTCTAATTATGCGTAGCGAGACAATTAAAAAGTGTTCTGATACTAAAAGTAGAATAATTGAGTAGTATTTTTTTTTATTCAGACATTTTCGTAAATAATTTAAATAAGGTATAATTCCTTATTTTGTGTCACTGAAATTCTAGTATAAAATCATAAGAATTTGAGAAATGGCTACTTTTTGATTAAGACACAGTGATTCAATTAATTAGATGAATAATTATATTTTGTTAAAAAGTCGACGAAAAACTTAATTCAGAAGATCATATATGAACAAACGTAATATATTTTGTATTAGGTAATTGGTAAAACGTAGTTAGTAATTTTTAAATATTCATTTTTATCTTGGTGGCCGATATCTTCTGCAAGCTGGCCGATACAAGGTACATAGCCGATATATATTTCTCTTAACTTATATTTAATTTTGAAATGGTTTTCAGTTGAAATCGGTTCGGTACGAATTCATGAACAACATAAAAAGATAATTCACAGTGAGTTCTATCTTGTGGATTCGAGCATTCCGCCAAATTAGGATGGCTATGATACCTTGCTATCTTTTTCTTAATAAAAATATATCAAAATTCCAGAAAATCGTGAACTTGGAAACACAACTTTGTTTCAAAATATTCAGAAAATGAGATAAACTATTTATTTTATTTTGGGTACGAAAATTTTTCTGTATACTGAATTGTAAATGTCGTGGATAAAAAAATCGTTATACAATCATTCTAAAGTACCGTCCACTTGTATTGTCTATTGTCTATTGATTTTGTCCTCTACGTGTGATTTTGATACCCTCCCGTTCGCAAGCTTTTTTTTTACTTCTACAACTTAAGGATGGTCTTTACCGATTCGATCTACCATGTCTGATCGACAAAGACTATTTTTACACATTAGAATTAAAGAAAAGCTCGAACAGCGGCTGTGAGGGTCACTTGCACTTATGGTATGTATTTTCAATTACAGTTCTTGGAGAGTTAGATGTGAAGATGTTTAATTAGAAGAAATCGTAAAGTTTCTCGTGAAGTACCAAGTCACAATTTTTTTATGTAGCAGAGACCGGGGTACATTTCCTACGGGTTCGGGTTACATTTGATCCTGTTGTCCTACAATTTAGAAGCATTTTTATAAAATGGGTATAAAATTGTAATTTTTGTGTTACAGGTTTTGGTCCAGTATTTGGTTTTCTGAGTTGCTAATCAAATTATCATAGTTTTACTCTGTTTCTGGTTTAATAAAGTCAATTAAGAGATATTTTTCATTGGATAACAATTATCTACTTTTTATATAAGATGATAAATACTGAAACAGCTCTCGGGGCAGATGTAGCCACTCTTCCGTGGTGGGCTAAAACTATCAATGACTTTTCACTAATACATGGATAATTGTTTTAAATGAAAAAATACTACTGATATCCCAAGCAAATATTGCCATTTGGATGAACAATTTGTGAAACAGATTTTTTCAGGAAGTTTGCACCAATTTTGACTCAATTACAAAAATTGCATAACAATGTCGGTTAAAGCCTTTTGCTTTAAGTTTTAGTGACATATTTACCATCAGTGGGCTTCAGTGTAGCAAGTGAAACATTATTTGGTTTCTCGAGTTTAAAATTTCGTCTGGAAAACTAGTGGCAATTAGTACCCCAAAAATGTCTATATCTACCCCGGGGCACTTGTAGCCAATGCAATGTGTCAAACTTTATTCATTATCCTCTCTAGTAAAGTTACAAATATATAGACAAATCTTCCCTTTTTTACACATATAATGCGCAAAAAAAAAAGATGAATATGCTGGCTAAAAGTACCCCTGTCTCCCCTACTAAATTTCTCGTATGCTTAATTTCACAGCTCAAGATTTTTCACCTACGTAATTGTCGAAAAACAGTGATATCGGGCGAGAAAACTATTAGACATAAAATTTTCAAAATGTAAAATTTTTCAGAAATAAAATTTTTCAGATGCAAAATTTCCGGAGCATTAATTCTATGGGATAATTAATTTTTTATATTACGAAAAATATTAGATTCCAAATTTTTTATGCAGTGGCTTTTTCTATCACAATGGTTTAGAAGTATAATGCTCTCCATGTGCGAAATGTCTGAATACTAAGTAAAAGAAATTTTCGTATACTAAATTTTTCAAATGCAAAGTGAAAAGGATGAGAAAATTAACTTCATTTATTATTATTGTCATCATTGTCACATAAGACTATTGCTTTTTATTTATTTTAGCTCAATATTGCAAAAAAAAAAAACAGAAAATAGTATTTTTAACTTGCTTTATGTAATATTTATCATTTTTGTTGACTAAGGACAAAGGCACAACTCATATATAAATTATAAATATATATAAGTAAACAAAGAATTTCATTATAATTAAATGCCTTTTCATGGAAAAAAATCTTTTGTTTTCACTGTTTATTGTATTTCAACAAAATAAAACAAATCAAGGAAATGCTGAAGGTACTAAAATTTGTTGAAATGTGGTTAAAATAGAGCAAAAGGAAAGCTAGAACAAAGGGCAGGAGAGCCAGAAGGTGGTAAAATAAATACAAAGTGGATTTCATCTTTGTGTGGAGTCCAAAAGGTTTCCAAAGTATATATGAAAATTGTTAAATATTAAATAAAAGCAATAAAAGCTTTCTCGAATCCATGCTCCTTTTCCGTGTGGAATTATTTAAACACATCTCGTTTTTCCATATCCTTTTTATGAAATGCACTGAAGAATAGCCAGTTTAACAAAAATTTAACCGACTGCATAAACATATAAAATTGCTTATATAATATTTTTTTTTTATATTTTTTGATGCTATACTTTTAAAAGTAAAAACATGAAAAGATTGTTGTGATGAGATATGGCAAATTCCACCAACATTAAGCAAAACCATGGGGTGATAAAAGCTACTTCAGATAGAAAATCATCTACCCAGAATGATTTAAATAAAAATAGTTGCCAACAAATTTATCTCTTTTTGCTTTTATGCTTCTTTTCTTTATCTTAAATTTAAATGCTAAAGAAAATCTTTTATTCGGGGAAAAGTTGTTATTAAGAGATGAGGGAGGATTTGCTAATTTTCAAAGATCTCCACTTAAATGTGCAATTTCTCAGCAGTTGCTGTTATTCTAATTACGCTTCACGATTTTATCATGTAAAAGCACATTTCCAGAATCACTCTCTATAGAACAGTTTACTTTGAGTTAATACACAATTTTTGATGTGCTTTGAAGTTTCTAAAGAATGCAATGAAATTTATCTGAAATTTCTTGTGAATTTGGTCCAAATTTATGAACAGGAATATTTTAGTCTTATCTAAAAATTGGAATTGGATTGACCATTAGATGTTGCTAAGGAAAGGTCAAAGTGAAGCTATAAACCACGTATTATTTGGTAAATTGTCAAAAGAAACTTACCAACTAATTTTTTTTTGGAAAAAATAATATTTTTTGAAAGCAACTTGTTAAATATATGACTTCTTAAAATAGTTCACAAAAGTGGTTACCCAAGAAGCAATTTTTTCTTAATATAGTCTTATGGAATACATTAAGTAAGGCACTATAGAACCAAAAATCTTTTTATTTGCTTATAACGCTCTTGGTTCCGTCACAGAGATTACTAAAAGTAAAGTGGCGCACTCTTAAGGATCTTAAGAGCTTCTATAGGTATTTCAACAGAAAATTTTCACTTTAAGTCTTTTAAAAGTGCATTAAAAGACTTATTTAATACTTGGTTCTATAAGGCAGCTATTTTGCTTATTGGGTAATTAGGGGATAGCAGGGCGGTTTCAGGCACAAATGTGCTGAACATTTTCGAACAGCTAATTCCCAAGAGAAACTAGATGGACCTTATTAACTTAAATAATATAGGGTTTAAAAATGATTATAAAATGATTCTTAAGAAAGAGTTTAGCTGTGCCTGATGTGCCTTGCCCGCCCCATTCCACCCAATACAATTAAGGTTTAAAAAGAAAAAAATAATGGTGCTATTCCATTGAAAAATAAAAAGGGGATATCATTCTCCCGAGTATTTTTTTGGGGCAAAAAACAAACAAGCAGTAAAAAAATCTAAATGGGCAGTAAAAAATTAAAAATGAGCAGTATAATATCTATTAGTCAGTAAAAAACTTAAATCTTTACAAAAATGGGCCTAATTTATATAATTAACATTTAAAATAGTTCCATATAGAGTGAAAAACCCTTTATTTTCCCTTTGCCAAAATTTGGACGATAATATCACTGTTTCAGTTTTTTTGTTACTGATCAATTTTAACTTTTTACTGTTCATTTATTCACTGCCTTTTTTTGGTACATGACTGCTCTCAAGTACCTCTGCGTAATCGACTTTTCTTTGTGCTGGTTCCTGTCATGACTATTTAGTGATTTTGGAACTTGAAAGACGACAAGGACTGGAGAAAACAGCCGCGACATGAACCAACACAAAGAAAAGTCGTTAACGTAGAAGCACGTAAGCCGTCATGTACTAGAAAGATGTTCGGGAGGAATATATCTCCTTTTTATTTTGCATTGGAATAGTACTATTAAACCGAATATTAGAGATATAGGATATTCTATCACATTTAAAATGTCTTTTTTCTAACCATTCAGTTGTTTGAACCGGGCTAGACTCGATCTCACATCTTTGAGAGTCGAGTCAGAGATCTCATGCGCTCAAGACTCAGCGGTCTTGCCTATGGCGCCACTTGAGATCCCCAACATAATAATTATAATTATTTACTAATAGTTTCATGATTATAATAAGCAATTAACATTAACGCTAGCAGTTAACATTTATTGAATTCTTAAGTGGTTCTGATAATTTTGCTTAAGGTTCCGAAAGTGTGTGAGGGGCAGTTCTATGCAAGTGCAAGGGGAAGCTTTGAATGTCAATTAATTTATTATTTTAATTAAAAACAATTTAAATTAGTCATTGAAAAGGTTTCGTTTGCTGTTTTTGTTGATTGAGTTTGGAATTTAAAACAGCACATTTGAAAAAAACACACAATTTATAATGCTTTTTTTCCTTCTTACAAAATGTAAATTTAATTCTAATAATAATTTTTAAGGATTGTGTCGGTAATGTTATGATGATTAATGATATGTTTTAAAGCGAAATACTGATCTTTGAATACTTAAATAAAGTTTATCTTTATAAAAAAAGCCCTACATTCCCGTACGTAGATGGCAAAGCATCTCAGCTTTGCGGAATGCTCGAACACATGAGATAGAGCTATCCGTGAATTATCTTTTTACATGTTTTTTTTGGCTAAACTAAATTCATTCGCAAATCGAAAAACAGTTTTGAACTAGAGAATTGGATAAGAGTAACATACTTGCACGTAAATAAAACGGGATAATCGAAAAAAAAATAAATCAATCACTATTACTTGACCAATTAGAAAGAATTGATAAGAAAAGTCCAGATATTTCCTAAAAGTTCAAATTTAACTAAATCTGTTAAAAAATCAGCCCTGTAAAGTGATTGACCTTTTGACCTTCAATATTTCAAAATGGCGAATTCTCCAATCATGAAATGTTCATCTGGACGAAATGTGTAGACAAAAATCTACCTGAACCATATCCGAACATCGTAAAATAAAACTTCGGCTAATTTTGAGAAATACCGAAAAACATGGTTTTGGAAAGGATAGAGGGGGCGGGGACACAAAAAACGTCTGGAGATATTGTTTTTTTTTTATTGGGGATCATCGAAGACCGGAAGTTAATATCTTTTACCGTTTAAGCTCCAGAGCGATCACAAATTGAAAAAAAGTCAATTATATAACTGCTCTCTCTTTGAGTTCGGGCAGTTAAATGCATTTTGATATTGAAAGTTTTAAATAAACGTGAATTTTTTTTAATAAGTGACACATTTTTTGCATGAAATTGACCCAGATTTAGAGTCTCACACTTATTCAGAAATTCAGGTAAAGTCGCCTTTCCCACATTAGACAAATGATATCAAAAGATTACTGTTTGCAACTGTTTGTCTTTTTACTAACCATTAACCCAACTAAAGTGGGATATTATTATTATTATTATTATTATTATTATTATTATTATTATTATTATTCGAAATTCACAATAATAGGGTCATCCCTTTTACAATTGTGAAAGAAAAATTTTTTAAAAAATCAATATAACAGAAGAAAAAAAATTAACAAAGAATGAATCAAAATACAAAAAAAAAGAAAAGTTGAGCTTTAATCTCTCAATGGTTCAGCCTGAAAATGCCGCCGAATAGCATCCGCGCAATTACGGCTGCTAGCAGGAATAGCATTATGTAAGACGATGCCCTTCACAAACAATGTGCGGTAAAGGCAATCACTGTTAGATTAGGTACTAGAAGTCCTCGAACCCTAGCCGAACCCCCCCTAACCAGAAGATTCGACAGGTACTCAGGACGCCCAGAAAGAAACAAATTGAACAAAAAGAGCACTGCTCTCATGTTCAGAAGAGAAGGTAAATCACAGCCAATAAATACATTCCGATGAGGAGTAATGTGGTCCCGACGATTTAAGCCGCAAATATACCTAACACAATTATTAAATGCGACTGTTACGCGACGAATTGTGTCACTATCCGCCGCAAAGAAAAGCTCTGCACCGTAATGAAAAAAAGGAAGAAGAAGCGCTCGCGCGAGGATCAAGCGAGTGTCATAGGGAGTGATGTTCCGGAATCGTCTGAGGGTATGTAGAGAATAATTAACCTTACGGCAAATGGATGTGGCATGATCAGACCATGAGAGGGTTGAATTGAAGATGATACCAAGGTTTTTGACCTGATCGACATAAGGGATAATTTACCCGTTAAGGAACAAAGGATACGGAGTAAAAGATAATGATTTTTTAGATATAATGATAGCTTGAGACTTTTTGGGATTCAAAATCAAGCCGTTTGAAGATGACCAGTGCTCAATACTAGAAAGGTTTGAATTCATGAAGCATGTAGAGGATTGGAAGGATCGCCTTCAACGTAAATTTGTAGGTCATCTGCACAGAGATGAAAGAAGCAGTTATACACCCGTCAAATCATTGCTCTACCTGCCGATTTTACTCGGAGGTTTTTTTGAATTTTAACGGTATATTCTAGTACATTCAGAGAAAATCTGCAGATTCTCGGCAGAATTTCTCCCTAGAAAATCTGCATAACCTCCATTACTTCACAAAAATATTGTTGATTTATGAAGAAACTGTAGAAGTTATAAAGAAAATTGTATGCTCTGCTTAACAAGCATTACCGAGTACACATTTTAGATAAGTAAAAAAACTGCGAGCAAAAATACTAATTTCTTAAAAATCGCCAATCGAATGATACAAAAACACGAAATTTTGGTCGACACTCTGTTTAAAGTTTTCACTTCACTTTTCTCTACTTGTAACACGGCGTCGCAGAATTCTTTATGTTATATAAACACCGTGATATCACTAAGAATAACTCTATAGAATTTTGCAAACTTCAGTGAAAAATTTTTCCATCTCTTCTGACACATCTTGTCTGGAAAGTCTGGAATGTAGAAAAAATCTACAGAATATCTACAGAAATTCGTCAGAGATTCGTCAGAAAATCTGCCGAAATATTCTGACGAATTTTGTCCCAAGCCCAAATAAAATTCGTAAGAATATCTACAGAATTTATCTGCAGATATTCTGTAGAGGTGTAGATTTTCTCTACAGAAATCTTAAAGATATCTGCAGATATTATTTGACGGGCAATACTATATATACGATATATACGAAGCTTCTAAGCTGTTATTTTGTTTATCATCTTTTAGTAAAACTGTCTCAAAATTCAATATATGGAATTCATAGCTGAAACTTTCCACGCCTTTTCTAAATTTAATTTAGAATGGTGGTGTTAATAAGTTTTGACTCTTCAAATTTATTCAAATTTATTAATTAGAAATCTTTTAAAGCGGTATTAAAGTGTCAGTTTAAAGGCTTTTTTTTAGTTAGGATTTTAATTTGCATTAATACTAAATTGTATAAAGGCCTCTACACATTGGGGCAGCTTTTCGTCAAAAATTGGTTTTTTGAAAGGAAATCGCCTGCACTATAGGTTGAAAATGCAATTTTTGGTGAAAATTTCTCCCAGTAGAGACACTATACAACTTTATAGTGCTTCATATAAAGTATAAGAATTCATTTAATATAGGCCTTGTTAGGGCAAGTTAAAAGTGTTGCTAAATTTACGATATCTTTGACAAAAATGTCTGAGTGTTACAATGTTTGGTCAGAAAACTGCAACAAAGAAAACAAACAGAAAGTTAATGGCAATAAAAATCCCCCAAATATTCAGCTGAAACTTCATACAGAAGCACAATAAACCAAGGGGACAAGTTTTAAGTGATCATTAAAACTTATGAGAAGGCGACCCATTGATAATTTCAAAACCATATGAAGTTCTTCAAATGTTTCGAATGCCATCATCTCATATATGAAAAAAAAACACACGCATTCCCAAAACCAGAGATCAAACGGCGTAAATAATCACAATTAATAATATGGGAAATGACTTTTCCATACCAACTGCTCCGCGCAATTCAACGAGTTATAGTCAGAAGTTTTGCTTGTAAAATTGATTTCATTACCGAAACAGGAAGAGTTTCATGATTTTTTTTTATTTCTATAGTAAAGTACGAAGAGAAAAGAAACATCATCAGATTTTATTATCAATGAATATGTAAGAGCCATTATTGTGGAAAAAATCACATATTGATTTTCATACATAATGATTTCATACTGTTGAATATCTCTACCCTCAAAAAGTATCGTAGCAGAATTGGATAGCATGGGGGAAAAATGGCAAATGATAAAAGAAATCGTTTCACATTCGACTGCCAAAAAAGCCCCCATCTCTTGTAACCAATGCTACAGGAAAAAAAAACAGCACACAATATTCATTTGCGGATCTTTTCCCTTTTTGCGTTATTATTCAAATTCGCTGAATATGTTGGTGGTTTGGAAAAATCCACAACGTATAAGTGAAATATGTGGTTTTCCATTCCATAAAACCTCTACAACTTTTATCGATCATCCAATTCTCACAAGGTTCTCTTCTCACTGTTAAACCTACATCAATGGATGAACACGAATTTCTACCAAAGCGCGGCAACGGCAACTATATAGTAAAATTCTAGGAAAATCACTTCGTAACTCACATGCATCCTAATGCTCCAGAGCGTTCCTGTTTTGCATATACTAGTTTAATTTTTTTTACATGAATTTGGAAAAAAAAGTATTGTCCCACTGAATAAAGAGGGAATGAAAAATTTATCAAGAGTATCAATTCTACAGTACGGGAAGATAGGGCAGTTTCAGGAAAATGCAGTTACATTTTTAACCCCTCATATTATACATTCATTCTAAAGTTCTGAATATCTGAATCCCATGTCCAACAAATACAGTAGAGCCTCGCTATAGTTCATATTTGGTTCCAAATTTGATACTTGGGTCGCACTATAGTCCATGTCATTTTTTTAAAATTATCAACGACTTTTAGTATTGAAATTGCTCGACGGCTTCCACTTTCTTTGCGACTGTGGTACTTGTCCTCGCTCTCTTCATTATGGATCACAATTATCACAACTACTCAATAAAGTTTGCCAAAAATACTAAAATTATTATGACAACATTGCATGTCGCGTACTAAAAAACATAACCTAACTTAAAATCAGTGTTTTGAAATCTACGGTCGATAAATTGTGGACTATAGAGCGATGGCCTATAGCGGGGTTCTACTGTAAATAGTTTCCTTAGCTCTGTAACCAATCTTCTTTAAATTCATATAACAACAGTTCTATTCTCCCTTACGAAGTCAGAGAATTAGCGACAAAAGGCATTTAACAAATTAATAGCATATATTACAGTTTGCTCATTAGATTGTGATTGTGCACTGATCGGCGTGGTGTTCTTCAGAACATCTGCTGCAAGAATATACATGCAATATTAGTTAATGTAGCATCCGTATTGCTAGCATTTGGAGCACACATCGAATATTCTTTTGTATCCCAAATTCTCTTTGAAAATTCTAAATACACTCTCTGAAAGTTACTTCCTCGCCCCATTAGTTGTTGAATGGGTGAATGTTGATGTTCAAATTTTCACATATAGTTTCTTAAGTGCGCAAAAAGAGCATTTAAATATCTGAACCAACCAAGCTAGGGCTGAAAAAGCTCCATCTAATGACTGATTTATTTGGAAAGTTTTAATGAAATAAATAAATTTAAAGCATCATAAATGTCTCGAGTTGGGTAGGAAAATTTCACTTCGCAACAGCTTTTCCACTTTGCACATAGAGAAAACATTGGAGAGAATGCACCCAGCTTGGGAGGGGGGGGTTGAAGGAGAGTAGTACAAAAAGGAGCTTTTCCCCAATGCAAGATGGACTCTAGTGTAGCCAGCTCCCGAGAAATAGAGCAATAACTTTGTAGTTTATTACACTTATGTGACATTCACTATACCATGGCGTTAATATCTTCCGACTCACACGTTCCCGGAGAGCCTTCTATCTCAATGTGGAAACGCTTGGCGTTATTGAGATAGGAAGAGATGGCAAAGCAACAAATGTGTTAATTACTTCTTTTATCTGGCGTCTTGCCCTGGATAATTCACAATATCGTAGAATACTGGAGAATTCATTGCATTCAAAAATCCGTGAATATCCGAATGTTTGTTTTTTAATAAAAGTCATCTTCTTGTATTAAATTTTTCAGTAACTAATGGTTTCTACATACTAGGGAAATTTATGTCCATATTGAAGAGTTTCTCTTGCACACGCGTAGGGAATTTGCTTCAATATGGACATAAATTTCTCTAGTGTGTAGAGGCCATAATACTTTATGTCCATATTGAATAGTTTTTCCTACAAAATTGTAGGGAATGTGCTAAGCGTGAATATTTTAAGAAGTTATGTGTGTCAAAATATAGGAAATGTCAAAAATATTTATTTCACTAACAAGCGTAGAGTGGGGTAATTCAGAACAGGAAAAAGGAAAGGAGAAAGATTATGATTAAATGCTCTCCTTTTTTTATTTGCTCATTTTAAACTGTGAGTAAACCCCATTTTACCCTATTTAGGGGTAAACAGGTAGGCCACTTATGATTCACTTTGGGTGCCGATCGCGTGATTTCCTAAGAGACTTACACATTTCTATCAAATATTAGTTGGCTTATCATCAATTGTTGATAATAATGATAATAATGCTGGCACAACGTTCCACGAAGGAACTAGGCCATCCCGCAAGAGGATTTCTAGACATGCATTGTCATTTTTTCTTGTACGGGATGAGGTTGTCAGTCCCACGCCCGTGGAATCAAGTGCAGTGAAACTCACTGGATGCAATTCGAACACCTTTAACGTCAGAAAAATTCCTGGAAACCTAAAGCGGATTCGAACCCGGGACACTTGCATCATAGAGCTAGTGCTCTACTACTGGATCCACTGAGTGCCCCCAATTGTTGATAATACCGTGATAATTTAATGTAAATTCAAATCAATTCAATTTATTTAAACGAATGGATTTTTGGTTAGTTATTATTTCATTAGATTTTTTTTTAGATTTCTAAATGAACCTAAGTCCAGTTCCTCTAAGTTTATTTGAGGTTCATTTTAAAAGATCTCTACCTAAAAACGAACAAACTTGAGATCGTTATGAAACGATTCAAGCCGCGAATGAGTAACTGTCGCGGCGAAGAAGAGGAAATCAATTTTCAAACTTTTCTTAATTTTTAAATAAATATTATTTTTTTAGCGTATAGGGGAACGCCCGCTGCTTTCGGACAGCTTAAACTTAATTTTTGGTATGTTTTTTTTTTTTTACCAACGTTCTTGATGTATTTCATCCATAACTCTTTTCTGTAAATTTGAGGCATTAGACCAGATTTTAAAATATAATAATATAATGAGTCAAATTAATTTAAAACACATTGAAAAAGATGAATTGTTCGAAGCTTGAGTCGTCTGAAGGTAGCGCACTCTCCCCTAAATGAAATCATCGAGTGAACTATGCATTATTTTCAGAATTGAAATTTTTTGTTGCAACAAATAATGTATATTTGAAAAAATAAGTTCATTTTGTTCAAATAATGACGCACAGCAGTTATTTAAAAATGAATGACAAAATTTATTATTTCTGGAAAAAAAATATATCTGTATATGGATGCATTGAAATAATGAGAAACGTGCAGTACCACCATACAAGTATTTATGTTTCAAATGATACAAACAAAATCAATTAAAATTTCCATTTGATCAGAGAAGTGTGTGAGAAAAATGAAAAATATTACATTTTTGCAAACAGTTGGTATTATTTTTATTGTCATTTGATATTTGTACTGATTTTGAGATATTGAGAAATTGACAAAGCAATTATACTTTTTTCGATACTTAAAAAAGTCTAGTGGGACTAAAACTTGAATATATTGTCTGTTGAGGACAGTTAATAATATCCGGGAGGTTAGTATAAGATGCCTTTCTGTAGTGGAAGCTTCTATAATTTGGCGGAGGTCACAAATTTTAATGTTCTTGATGTCGTCTTTGCACTCCTCCTTCATGTTCTGCTCAGTTGAGCATATTTTATGGCCAAGAGATGGCAATTTTTGACCAGAAATGATTAATCATTTCAATTTTTGGACGAAGAAAAGCAAAAAAGTGAAGAATAAGAAAAGTTTTATTACCCTTTCTTCGTCCCCTTCATCTTCACACACAAATAATTAATTTAGTCATAACGAGATGCTTCTCCATATTCTTTTAATTTCTTGCCGTTCCATTGACTGTCTTTCATGCACTGTAAAAGCCTCAATTGCCGGATAATTTATTTCTCTCTTAGGTACATATTTTTATTTTTCTTGAGGGTAAATGCGCCTAAATCAGAATTCAGAGCATACAGGAAAAGTCACCCCTGGTGGGCGAAAATGATAACAATGTGGGTCTCTTTGGAAGGAAGCCTCACAAACTTCAATTTACCTCCTACACTGAGAAAAAAAAGAGGGTGCGATTAACTTTTTTTCCTCATAACTTTAACACTTTTTAGGTGTAAAAATATATCAACATTTTTTAATGTTAATTTTACACCTTTTTAAGAGTAAAATTAACATGAAAAATGGTAACTTTAATCCCCAATACACCTAAAAAGGGTAACATTTACACCGATTTCGTATCAATACTGCAGGGTAAAATTAACATTTCCGGAATGTTATTTTAACTTTTTCGGATTTCTCTCAGTGTACCCTTAGCCATTTTGCTATTCTATTTTTATTTTTCTTCACCAAGAAAATTCAAATTTAGTCCAAAGTTAATATGTGCTCCCTTTGTTTTTTTTTCTTGGGGTGCTCGTTGATATTTTTACGGCTGGGGTAGCAATCAAGGTGAATGAATTCTCTTCCATTCCCATCTTCGGCCTTGTTGTTGATCAAATGGCGCACCGACGCGAAAAGTTGTTGAAGGTGCGACAGAAGGCGATTTTGCAAAAAGCGATGATTGATATTTTGCAGCGAAGTTAGGGCTAAAAATAGTTTACATGATGGCAACAATGAAGGAGAAGCGATAATAACTTGAGAAATCATAGGAGCAAAAACCTGCCTAACACCCTCTTCATTCGACCCTCTAGCTCACTCACGGGTGGACTCGGTAGACTTAATAATGTTGATACCATTCAAGAATGGAATATGTCCATTTTTTCTATAATGATCTTTACATGGGGTAAACATTGAAAAGACAGACTGTGTGGAATGTCGAATAAATCAATTCTGAAGTTCGACGATTCTCTCGAAATTTGACAAAAATCAATGAAATACATTAAATAAAGTTCAAAGTACTCTAAGATTACATGACTACAAAAGTCCTTGCTCCTAACTTGGTTTTTTTGCATTCTAAACGTTCCAATCTGTTCGCCTTTTTGATGTCTACCCTATTGTTTGAAATTTTCGGAAAAATACAGTATTTTAATGTAATTTGCGTCTGCATGGGCAAAAGATTAACTTTAAAATGTTTCATTTTGACGAAATTTTCTCACATTAAAATATGTAGGAAGAGGATTAAACTTAACCAATTTCGGTATCTCTTCAAATGACATTCTATATCAGAAAGCGAATTTATTGAGATCATTTATACTGTCGCACTTGACTGCAAATAAATTGTATCAAAATTCTAATCTTGGTCATTTGACTTATAGCACGGGTCTCCAGAGAATCTTTTAACAAGTCAGCAATCGCTCAGAGAAATACATGAATTATCTCCAGAGCTTTCGGTTCGGTCTCCATACCCTCATCAGTGGCTGGAGCAAAGAAAAGAATCCATATTTTATTAAAAGTTTTAAATACATGTATTATTTCAATATCTTTCTCAAGTCTTGCATTTTTTTCTCTGAGACTCGTTCAGGGTTTTGGTCAGGATTACAACAGGGCTTTAAAAGGGAACGAGGCACGACTTTACACTGCCTTTGTAGTTTTCTTACACTGACTTTGAAGTCCTCAATGTTCTCGACGCGTTTACCCTTCTTCAAATTGTATTTTATAATAGCCCAATATGTTTCAACTGGACGGATATTTGGAGTGTTTGGCGGATTCATCTAAATTGGGTACATAACGAATGTCGTTCTCCTCGTACCATTCGTTAGTTGCTTTTGAGTAATGGCACGATGCCAAATCTGGCAAGAAGATCGGGAGTATGTCATAGCATTTGTACAGAGACAACAGGAGTTTTTGGAGGCACTCTGTGATGTAAATTGTCGAGTTAATGTTGCCCTACATAAAGAACGCCTTGCTCTGACGTCCACATGAGCAGATCGCCATCTAAACCATGCATTTTTTGGAAACTTTTCATAATTTTTGTAGCTGTATACTTTTTCTTACATCCTGCGCGAGACTTTTCGGTGTTATATTGCTGTCCTGGTAATTGTTCGAAGTCTCCTTTTACGCATGTTTCATCATCCATCAAGATGCACCTACTAAAGCCATACATCATCTTATCGTGCAGCCTTCGATCTCGTGTTTTACCTGACTGACTTTGTGCATCTGTGCGATGAGGGGCTGCTAGGGCCTTAAAAGTGTTCAGTCCATTGCTCTGTTTGGTTTTGTGCACAAGACTTGGAGAACATAAGTTTTTTAGCCATATCCCTCACAGATGTCGAAGCATTGTTCTTGTAGCTCATGATCACCTTTTTCTCCAAATCTCGATCTTCAATACCCCGATTTTTTCCACATCCAAGTTTCGCTAAAACGCTATGCAAGTGACAGTAATGCCCAACGCACAATAACTTTTGTTTAGTAAACATGTTTTTGACATTTCAATGAGAGTGAGTGAGATCTAGGTCTAGTCATCTCGCTTATTCTCATGATAAATTTTGAAAACATGTTTACATACAAAAGTTATTGTGCGTTGGGCATAATGCTTTGGATACATCTACGGCTTAACCCCAGAGACAGCTTAACTTGATTATAATAATCAAAATAATGATTAGGATACTTTCCTATTTAGTTTCCCAATAAGCTATTTCTCGGCTTAAGCCGTATGTCTGTCTAGGGCACAAGGATTTAGCATAGCTAATAAGAAGTTTGTTGTTTTTTATTTGAACCATACTTTTCTCACTTTTCTTTTATTTTTAAGGATCTATATTGGGGAATACAATAGAATTTGAAGATTTAAATTAAAATTGAGGATTTGTCTGTCTTCAATATGTAAGATAAATTCGAAATCATGTTTTGTTACATATGCATATTATTATTATGATTCCTTGTGCTACTGTAGAATGGAATGTACGTTCAGATGGACAAAACATCATTACCTCCAAGGGAAAGATTTTTTTCCATATTTCTGTGAAATATTCCTCGTTAGTGGGATATATTCTAGGAAATAAAAACTACTCCCAATGGTGTGCAAAAAAAAAGAAAATTGTGAAAAAGAATTGCATAATATTCTACTTGTGAACCACAAATATAGTGTAAAAGGCATATATTAACAAAAGGAATTATTTATAGTTTTCTGTTCCAACCCCACACGACGGTCATAATTCAACAAATTAATAATTGTTCAATGCAGATAGAGCAGAACAATAGGGAGGTCTCACATAAATTGAACATTTCTCCTTTCTCATCTTTTGTCGCACAATTTATGCTCGAAAGAGACATGACGGCAAAAAGGGCGCTCGTGGAAAAGAAATATGACATTCTCATGTTTCTTCATCCCAAACTCCTTGTTATCACCCAAGCGGGTAAATTACATTATTAATTATGGCGCTTCCGATCACAAGGGTGTCACTCTATGAATTCTGTCGAGTTGTTGAACACCATCGCAGAATTTTCTCATGTTTCACAGCTCCGTGGAATTTCATCACATAACCCGCATATGGACTTTTTTTTCCTATACCACTTTTCAGATAAATCTTCCATCATTAGGACTTTTTTGTGTAACTCCGCCCTGTGGTCGTTGGGAACAGTTTTTTCTCAGCTGTTTTGAAGGTTTTCTTTGCGTGATAAAAGACATCAACAGCGGGGCTGACAATTTGCAATAGATGAGAGACAATGGAGCACAGACTTTACAATGAAGAGCTAATTAAATAATTGTTGTCAATTCACATCATGTTTAGCAATTCCATTGACAGACAAAACAAGAAAGATATTTTCTAATAGCACTAAATATGATGCAGACGATTCTGAGAAAGATAATTTAGGAATTGCCAAAATATTTTTAATTCAAAATAAAAGGGGTGGCATAGAAATTCCGTTTTGCGAAATGCTCGGGGTCTTCACTTTGAGGTTGCTTCTTGAAAATTGGGATATTAATTTATTTAAAGTTTATTTAGTTTATTAAAAGTTTAGGGCACTAATTTGAAAAGGATTTTTATGAAGAGAAGAATTTGAGGTTTCCACAAGAACTTTTTGCAATTTGTTATTTTTTAAGTTTACAGAGCACAGATAGGAAAACTTCTTATCAATCAATTTAACTGGGGACCTTGCTATTTAAGCAAGTCTCTCTATCACCAGAGCTAAGGAGGTACATACTCGATTTATAAAATTACAATATTTGGTTGGAATGGAAACGGTATCACGTCAACGGTCTGAATCAATCAGAGCAGGTGGTCTAGAAGATTCTTAAGGGGAAGATCGGGAAGATCGATAGACAAGATAGCAAAAGGCTTTCAGTTCAATTATATGTGAAAGCAGGAATTGTCCCTGTATTCAGTCTGGTCAGAATAGGGCATTGGGTATCGCTTTCTCTGATTGTTGAGCCGGTTCTGAAGATTTAAAGTTTCTATCTCTAACTGATTGGACTCTGGATTTGCTAAAACATGTTTTTTTTGTATTGCTCAAAAAACACATAGTCCAACCCTGTTATCCAGGTGAACATTTCGTCCGTTCGAAAATGCCGTTGAAACATTTCCTAAAAACGATTTTCAAGGTCATATGTTAAAAAGGCTCTACAGAATGATTTTTCTTAAATGAATAAGGTCATGCTTAGTTTCATTGGAAAGGTTTTTCAATTTTTGATAGGTATTGCTGATTTTAAACGGTAACGAATTCCTTTTCAATCGATAACTAGTTTTTACCTTAAATCCAATTCCATTACTCCTATGTTATTTTGGGCGACTTATTAAGTGATTTACAAATCGTTTTAAAAATGTTGTGAATGAGTAAACTTAAACAAAAAGTCAAATTACAAAAAAATGTGATATGCTCGAGTGTGGTCTCGGTCAAAATCCCGAACGCCAAAATCCTGAAAGCTAAAATCTCGAATGCCAAATCCCGAAAGCCAAAATCCCGAATGGGCCAAAATCCCGAAAGCCAAAATCCCGAATTCTTAAAAAGCGCTACTTCCACGATTGCATTCGCGCTTGCTGAAGGCAAAGGGAAATCTTCTGTGTCTTAGGAAATAATTCTAAACATTTTCCTCCATATAATTTCATCCCTTTCAGGATTTTGAAAATTCGGGATTTTGGCTTTTTCGGGATTTTGGAGTTCAGGATCTTGGCTTTCGGGATTTTGGCTGCCACCGGTTCGAATAATGTAAAAGTACTTTTGTGATATAGTATCCAAAGTCATGACTTTGAGCATTTCGCAAAGTATAGAACGCATTGCTCCCTTTTTAATTAAATAGGCAAATTATCCAATTTAAGTCATTAATAATAATAAAGCTTTGCAATTTACACATTTGAATGTTCAACACAAAATTATTGATTATGTTAAATACAAACAAATTTCATCTATTATGTGCTGAAATTGAATTATCAAATCAATTGAATATTTTTAAAAATTCATATAAATGCCATGTAGCATAAGTTTGCAATTTGGATCAAAAAAAAATTCCAGCATTGATAATAAATTTATATTTATAGGAAAATTAATTACATATTTTTTTTACGATTGAATATTTTTGCGTTGTGCAAATAAATTTCAAATTATGCTTTACGATGAAAAAAAATAATATTACTTTGCGAGTGAATGGTTTTATTATTGATATAGTAATATTGTTGGCGACGTGCAATTTTTGAACTAAATCAGAATGGTTTAGTTTAGGACAATAGAATCATTAGAAACTGTTAGAAGAGAAGTAGAAAGTATTCCTTGAAATTTAGAAGGCGATAAAATTTTATATTAAAGGTTTTTAGTAGCGGTTTAATGGTTTGACATACATCTAATAGAATTTTAAATGACTTAATAATAAAAATAATAAATAATATTGCTGGAACAACATTCCATGTCGGAAGTAGGCCTTACCGCAAGGGTATTTCTAGACACGCTGTATTATTTTTTCTTATACGGGATGAGGTTGTCAGCCCCAGACCCCGTGGAATCAAGTGCAGTGAAGCTCACTGGACTGGATGCAATTCGAACACCTTTAACGCCAGAAAAATTCCTGGTGACCTAAAGGGGATTCGGACCCGGAACACTTACATCATAGAGCGAGTGCTCTATCACTTGACCCATTGAGTGCTCTTAAATGACTTATCACATCACTATTATTAATGTAAAGACCTTGGATATATTGAGAGACAAGTAGCATTTTTCACGATATCAAACGCGAAATTGAAGGGTTAGCATCCTGAATTTTATATTAAATTTATCACAATTTCAAGTATCTCAAAAATAAAACAAAATATAAAAAATCGTTCAATATTTATTAACAAAAGTATTAGGTGAATAAGCTTTTCTAGGTTATAATGTCGACAAGGTAAGAAGACTATTTAATAAGGGACAGTAATATACATTTTGTATTATAAAAAAATGTTCACTGTTACAATTATTGTCGCAAAACATCTCACTGATTAACCCTGTGAGTATTTTTCCGGAAATAGAATATTTCATGGATATTCTAATTTCGTAGATTTCTTTTTTTCCTTATTATTATTCTTATTTTGTTGTGACGAATCGAAGTGGGATTAGCCAGGTGTAGAATTTACATTGTGGGATGTTATAGTTTACTTTAGTTGGGATATTGAGCAACCTATTATTTGTTCAAAGCAAACATCTCTGTCCTTATGCATTGAAATACATATTTATCAGTATTATGTTCAAACATTTCCTCACAAATTACACCTAAAAAATTTAGTGTATAATTCTGTCACATTTCTATTTACATATGTAGAGCGTATGACCTATTCGACACATGTCAACCCGGTCGACGATCATTACCTACCAATCCTAATCCTTTATTCCTTTGAGAAGCCCAATCTCTACCATCCTTATGGGTGCTGAAAGGTTGCTTTGGGCTTTTTACTTTTAGGTAAATGTCCTCAGTCTTCAGTGAGTGAACTGAGCATCAGTTGCCGTGATAAAGTGAAAAATCGGTGGCACCTACAGTCTCCAACTTCCCTCTGCATATGATTGTTATTTTATTCTAGTGAGCCCCATCAAGGCTTACACATAAATTTTAGACCTTTCTGACACTATCGAATCGATAGTATCGATAAATCTAGATTTGTTAGATTAAGTGAATATAGACTTTTTATTCATTGTTGGGAAATTCATTGTGACATTCTTAAAAAAAACTAAACTGTTAATAATAATCTATATCAGTTACAGGAAGTTCCGCTATTGTTTAAATATTTCAGAATCAACAGTCGATAGTATCGAAAATAAGTTATCATATCACCCCAGGATTTAATTTTAAAACGAAAGTCTAAATTCTAGACGTTATCTCCGTGTAGTTCTATAGTTCTAATCAAATGGATTCGATGGATCCCAACGAGACTATAAAATATTTTATGAACTAATATAATTTAATTTTCCATTGTAGTACTATAAATGTCCTAATGCTTTAATTCTAATCTTTTATAACACTTTAAGTATTCTTGTTAGTTTCAATTTTACATATTGTGCTAATTTTTTTTTAATAAAACTTAACTTTATTGTTCTTGGATTTCATACAAGCTGAATGGTAATTTTTATATTTATGTTTGACATGTTGACAATATCGTCTGACGAGAATAATTCACAAAATATTATAATTAAAAATATATGTCGCCTAAAATTTATATTAAGTCTTAGTATTGGTTCAAATAGATTGCCAAAATATTTAGTACAAATGCAAATATACAAAATATGAACAAAAATATTGAAAGCGATGTTGAATTATAATGAATTTATTTTGTTAATGAATTTAATTTCGTCTTTTCGATAGGTCTTTGACTTATAAATTTCGTTAATAAGCTCTAAAAACTTTATAGTACAAGATGAAAATCTGTTTAATATGGGAATAAAAAGGATTCTATGGGTACTTGTGAATGGAGTGGAGAAAATTCATTTAGGGAAAATGAGAAAATGTATTACTCGTGCATTGCGCACAATAACTCAAGTGCTTTAATACGCATTAGATTGCATTTTTTAAGCAAATTTTTACTGAATGGTTTACATTCTCCGTCAGAAGATGAGTGTATGCAATAAAGTGAGAAGTTCTCTTGACCACGTACCACAAATATATAATTTATCTTGTAGGGGCGCCTGTGTATAGGGCTTCAGACACCCCCAACAGACAGCCCTTGTTCATGGTTCAGCGTACTAAAGCGTACATAATGGCAATCCTCGCGAGACGGGGTAACTACCGTATAACTAATATTTATGGGCTACAAAATCCGGCCCTCTGTATTCCACGTACGCAGGATTATGAACCAGTAAATTATTTTTTTTTTACTCCGACTCTCATCCTACTTTCTCTGACTTTTTGAGGAAAGGTTTTCTGCCAAAAAAACACACACAAAAGTTGTATGCATTTCAAATGGTCAATTTTTTTTTAGTCAAAAAGTTACCACCAAAAAAATACGAGCACCGAGTGCTTCAAATTTTGTAGGACGACATTGAATGTTCCTTTCCAACTCACCGAATTCATTTCAATGATTCTCACAGAATTTCCATAAATCACTTTTCCAAGCTTTTCTCTTCACGGAATATTCCCGACACTTTTTCAAGTGAGAGAATTTCTTATCAAATTTATGAAATGTCACGCTCGAAAGTTATATTAAAAAGTAGGGAAAATTTTAATTTTACTCCTGACACTTTGGGTTCTCTTGCGACTTTTCTTGAGGAAAAAAACCCTTCTTTTCATCACATGGGTTATAGCCACAAACTTGCATAATTTGCAGGTGCATTCATTAAAATTCTTCATCTCATGCCGATCCCATGGGTAATATTAAGTGCGTTCCGAAGGGATAGTAAATCCTACTTTTATCTGAGTTTATTTTAGTACAAGTTGGATTAATAGCCCTCTTTATTTAGAGTACTTTATACAATCCATTTTTTTCAACTTGTTACCGGGATAGTGGTCAAACAATAAGAGATATCGACTTCCGGTATTCGGTGACCCCCCTCACCATAATTCGAAACTATCTATAGACTTTTTCGCTCCATTTACTCCGCCTCCCAATACAGCCAACCAAAACCATGTTTTTATATTTATTTCGAAAACGGATTTAGTGATTTCTTTTATTTTCGGATATGTTTTGGAGGGGTTTGGCCAAAATCCCGAAAGCCAAAATCCCGAACGACAAAATCCCGAAAGCGAAAATCCCGAATTCTTAAAAGTATCACAGCTACTCCCACGATTGTACCCCGCGCTTGCTGGGGGCAAAGGGAAATCTTTTGTGTCTTCACTGAGAGAAATCCGAAAAAGTTAAGATGACATTCCGGAAATGTTAATTTTACCCTGCAGTATTGATCCAAAATCGGTGTAAATATTATGCTTTTTAGGTGTATTAGGGGTTAAAGTTACCCTTTATCATGTTAACTTTACCCTTAAAAAGGTGTAAAATTAACATTAAAAAATGTTGATATATTTTTACACTTAAAAAGAGTCAAAGTTATGAAGAAAAAATGTTAATCGCACCCCCTTTTTTCTCAGTTTTAGGAAATTATTCTAAACATTTTCCTCCATATAATTTCATTCTGTTCAGGATTTTGAAAATTCGGGATATTGACTTTCGGGATTTTAGCTTTCGGTATTTTGGCTTTCGGGATTTTGACTTTCGGGATTTTGGCTGCCACCGGTTTTGGAGGTAGACTAGATAAATATTTCGTTCATACACACTTATATCCGGAAAATTTGGAATTTAGAAATACTTGAGGTCAAAAGTTAACTACACTGGAGGGTCTATTTTTAAGCCAATTTAGTCAAAATCCATCTAATACAAAATTAGACACATCATAAGCGATTTTATTCCGAAATCACAATTTCGCAATTTTGGTGGCATTTTGAGAATTTTTCGATTTTTCGACTATTAAAGAATCAGATAGAGAATTTCATACACTTAAAGGATCTGGTTTTATCTCGAAAAGTTTGTATTGAAGAGATTTTGTTATTTTAGATTTTCTTAACCCTTTTTTCTGTATAAGTAACGTTTCCAAGGTTTTTTTTAAACAGATTAGTAAGAGAGTGACATTTTTTCTGTTTTTTATTTTTCAAAACTTTACAAATACTCTTTATTTAAGTTTTATAGTTTTTATGTATAAAATAAAATTTTACATTTAAAAGTCAGAAAATATGTTCGGAAAATGACATTTCTGAATCGTATTTATTCTGTTTTGGCTATCAAGAAATATAAATTACTTATCTTAGAAAAAACATCATGAGTGAATATAATCCTTCTCCTTTAATCGGTAAACAAAATAATTTTATATTACCGCAACTGCAATAAACAGCGTTCTACTTATCTATATTATATTAACACTTGAGATTAAAATCTATTGATGTATCATTTGGGCCCCTCCAATGAAGATTATTAGCCACCCTTCTGCAAAACCTTACGATTTACAGTAGTTCATTCATTCATTCATTCATTTTTAATCACTTGTCTCAATCCGGATCGTAGATTAAGAACATCCAGGTTAGCAGCCCAATCCTGCCGATCCTCCGCCATTTCAGGAAGATGTTCACGGTCAATCCCAAAACGTTCCTCTGCAAGACAAGATCCCGAATTTGTGTTTTGTATTACGTACTAGTCTTATTTTCGCATGTATTGTTATAAAAAAGTAAAAAAGCCTAATCTTACTACGAATTCATTGAAATTTCGTATGGGAAGTGGCCTATTTTTTTTTATTATACGTGATGTATTTTAAATTTCAAAAATAGGGGTGATATTTTCTGATAGGGTTACAGAAACATTCAATTGTATAGTCCTGCATTTTACTTTTTGTATTATGGGCATGAACTATTAAACTTATTATTATTATTTTTATTATTATATTCTATATTGTGATTAAAAATTAAATATTGTTGTTGAATTTATTTTACAATAAAATCCCCCTCCTAACAATTATGTTCAAATGTTAATGAATTGCCCCTTACTTTTAGGTTATTACAATAGTTCATGTCACATTACCAGAAGTATGAAGAGGTAAAATTTCCAATTTGTGGCACCATTATGAAAAAAGGCATAAAACTTGAAGAGAATGAAAGATAAAAGTTTCATTTCATGTGACAGAGATGTGGTTTTAAAAGTTAATTGATTCTCCCACGAAATTAATTGATTCTCGACTTTTAGCGGTTCGAAAATTTATTACACTGCCGTATATTTCTCAATTGGCCTTTTGGGTCTTTTCAGCGGGGAGAAGAGAATATGTTAGGAGGTTTGAGGGACAAAATATAGTTTTCACTGGCGACCTTTTTCATTCCTCTTCCATACACCCTCGACTTTTCCTCTTCTCGGACTCTTTCAATTATAGATGAGGGTTACCACCCTTTGAATGATGAAGGGAAAGGCTCCTACATAGATTCTCTCATAAAAGCTTTCGATTATTGATGATGAAGTGGCCGCAAGAGCTTTTTAAGTTAATTGAGCTTCTTTTTGTCTCTTTTCACACTCATGGGGCTCTGCCAAAGGTTCTGTCCTTATTTTTCAGTGGTCTTCTAGTAAGATGGGAATATCTTCAAAATAGGAATATGAACTTTATTTGCTGTATGTATCCAAAAACATATCCAAGGAGGGTAAGAAATTCAATATTCACACTCATCATAATAATACTTCGAAAAACACGCCCACGGATCCATACTCTCTATTGCTACGGAGAAATGATGTTGCCATGAGGGATTGTAAAAAAAAAAGGAAAAGTGTCGGTCGTCCCTTGCATAAATAGTGGCTCAAGTGATGCTCCTGAGGGGGTGGTAGATAGGAAATTTTTAGGATTGGGATAAAATACATATTCTCCATCTTGATACTTGTTATATATGCAGTATATAATAGTTATGGAGCTGAAGAAAGAAAATATGATATTTGAGAAGAGGTTAAGGAATACCAGTTATTTTTTCAGATCACTTTCTTGTAACATTTGCCTCACTCTCAACGATGAGATGTGGTCTAAAGGATATTGAAAAAGTCAGACAAACTTACAAAACCCCTTTAACCCAGCAGACGTTTTACAAATGACAGATACAATATACAAAATTTTTGCATGAATGCATTCATGTAAGACTGCTTATCCTGTTCGCCTTTTCGACTTACGAAGCGAATTTTCTTGTCAAAAAATGCCAAAAATCATCTTTTAGAAATTGACTTGAAAAGCACATTACTCATAGTCAAAAATAGTCTGGCAAGAAGTTAAAGGAGGGAATCAAAATTACAAAAAATTTCTAATGCGTATCATTATTTGCCCCAGGATTATTGCAAATTTGGGCACTCAATGGGTCATATGGTAGAGCGCTAATTCTTTGATTCAAGTGTCCCGGGTTCGAATTCGAACCCCTTTAGGTCAGCAGGAATTTTTCTGGCGTTAAATGTTTTCAGATTGCATCCAGCAAGTTTCACTGCACTTCATTACACGGGGCATGGGACTGACAACCCCATCCCTGTATAAGAAAAAATAATAATGGGTGTTCCGAAGTATACTTGCGGGAAGGCCTAGTTCCTCTATGTAACGTTGTGCCACCTTTATTATTATTTTTATTATTTTTCAAAATTTCCAGTAGCTGAAGAACTTATTTATAACTTTGTTAAAAATTAATCAATATTCGTTTAGTCGTATTTTTCCCAATTTTCCCTAACTTTTTGACTATATATAAATCCCACCAATAAATGTTTGATATGTGAGAAATAAAAAGTAAAACAACGATATCCATTAGAAGTTCGAAAATTTAAACTGATGAGTCTCAAAAGGGGGTCTCAGTGGCGCAATAGGCAAGACCGTTGTTTCTTGGGCGGATGAGATGTCTGGCTCGACTCTCACAGTGTTGTGAGTTCGAGTCCCGCCCGATGTAAAGATATCTGAATGTTTAGAAAAAGACATTTTCATTTTGATATAGGGGAAATGCTCATAATTTTGTCCAGTTACTTATTTTGGACACTTTGAGGATAACATTGGACACTAAAAATAAATTGATTAAAATGATGGATTTTTATTCCAATATTTGATAAATAATGAATTCTATCTAAATATTTGTTCTTTTTGGAAGATTTTAACACTAAATACGTTAAAATTTGAATATGATTTGAGTTGAAATTGCTTTGTTGAAAATTCAGTGTGAGCAATTGCTTACGAGAAATATGACAGAACTTCGTGGCTTACTTCAGTCTTATTTAGTTTTGGTGAAGTACTAACAAAGTTTGTTCGCTGTTTTTGAGTGATATTATTGAATATTCATTGAATATTGTGTTGATTCACGTTACTGATGATTTGTACATTTGACCTGAAGTGAGATTTGCCTTGTGAATTATATTTTTCGTGTGAAAAATGGGAAATTTTTTAAGACATTCACCAGTGAGGTGATGATTCTTATTTTGGACAGGTGTTTTTCTCACGAAATTTCGTGAAGTTTTAGCTTTTGTGATGACTAGGTTGGACAAATGCCTGGAGAAACAAAGGAGCATCATCTCTACGAAAGAGATGTAACGAGAAATGCCTTGAAAGGCTCCCGGAAAGGGCAGGGAATGAGCGAATCCGCACGTACTTGGAGCACCGAAGTCAACTCACTTTAATGAATGATATGGAAAGTTTCCGGGCTTCTTGTGACATTCTACGTTTCCCTTACATGAACAGGAAGAGGACTTGGTAAGATTGGTTCATCAAATGAAGAACAATGGGCATCCTATTGAGGCGGATTAGCTGTCCAAATTTACAGTCAAGTTGGACAAATTAATAAACAAGTTGTCCAAAATAAGAGCCAAGGTCACCTCTACTTATCAATTCATTTTTAAACGTATTAAAACTAATTTTAATAAAAATAAGACGATAAATAGCTTGCTAAGTTTCTAAACAACCCTTCTGAAAAGAGAGTAACAAGAAATGTCAATTAGTATAGAAAATATCGCACTTCAAACTTGGAACTTCGATGCTTATAAGCAGACTGTCCAAAATTATGAGCACTTCCCCTAACTTAATAAAAATGCACCGCCTCTACCCAAAAAACTCTGGGAGCATGGAAGAAGCATCCACATCACGGGGAAGCTGCTCCTGGGCGGTCTACACATGGGCTTAGCGGATTCTTCCAACACGGGATACAACAGCAGCAATATAACATGATTACATTGTAACAAGTATTTCGACACGATTAATAATAATAGTCTCAAAAAAATCAATAGTTTCATGAAAAGGTTATTTATTCTAATGAAATTGAAATCCAAACATTTTACTATCTTTTAATTCCACAAAACTACACAAAGCTCACTTTTTATGCGGAAAACGTTTATGCATTAGTTGTCGATGTTGTTGATGCGTGGAAGAGTCAAGAAGATCAAAAGATCAAAAAGGAAGAACAGCGAGCGCTAAATCGACGAATATGTGAACTAGAACTTTAGACTTGCAGTGTAATTTCGAATGGGTTTGTCCTGGCTTTGAAGTGACTTTGTCTCTCTGAAAAATAATTATTTATTATTTATTATGAAAATATTGTTTTATGCTTCAAAAAAGCCTTTTTGTTATAACAAACCATTTTAATATTTTGCAAGATCCCTAATTGTATTAGAGTTACTTTTTCTATAATCCTAAACCAGCTAATTCGACACAAGAAAGAGTGTTTTCAAAGTGTTTGTACTACTGATCAACTCTAAGATGGCGGTAGACGTTGAGTTTTTAATTGTTATACCACTGATGTTATTTTCCTCGAATCTGTGTTATTTTCAAATTTTGCGCTCTTTTTCATTTGTTTGTCAGGTTGATCTCCCTTTCTACTTTATTATTTCTCTTTAATTGAATAAATATCACTATACAAGATAATAATGGAATTTTAATGTAATGAATTGTAATGGCTGAACTTAAGCGGATTGTCTGCTGGGATATCTTTCACTCTTTCTCGTTTGTTTTTAACTGGCAAAAATTTATGTTGAAAACTTCTACAAGTTGAGTATCTTCAAAATTATTTTTGTTCAACTGATTTTAAACACGTACACAAACTTTATTAATGATTTAAAAATATTCCAATTTATTCAAAACGGAAAAATCTAGTGTTTCAATATGTTTGGATGGAAGCATATATTGCCGAAATGTTACACAATTTCAATCAATTGGTTTCGTTCAAAGTCTACCTGGAGGGTACCTATAGAGAGTTCGGCAAAGAAGAATTGACATACTTTTATAATATTATCAACACTGTTGTTTGGATTCTAAATCGGGGCATAAGTACCTATAAGAACAATCTGAAGGCTGCATTTTTTGTTGTGTCTGGTCGCTTTTTTGCAGCTTCATCGTCTTGGTGGAAAACCTGAAATCGGCATTGTGTTTTGTGTTATAAATTGAATGGGGTATATGAAAATTGATACAGAAATCTATAAAAAGACTGCGTCCTGGCAAAACAAGGGGTTGGGAAAAGCTTCTCTTTCGTTTTATTTCCTCTGCATTTAATATCTGAAAGTCAATCTTTTTCGTGACTTCAACAAAAGACACTAAGCCCAGACAAGTGGATGTCGAATTTGTTGTCAAGCAAAGAGAGGGCAGAAAAAATTGTCATGAGAGGGTGGAAAAAAAGGCATGATTGAATGGGTGAAAGGAATGAAAAGTGTTGTTGAGGAAAAAAAAAACAGGGACAAAAAAGCATCAACCACAAAAGTGGCTGCATGTTCTTCACACAACAACTTCCCTTCAAACCTCGTCTCCATACAATTGCTATCTATTATATGAATTTGTCACATATGAAACAGACTTCTTTTTTTTACAATACTCTAACCCCCAATCCATAAACTTTCTCATTGTGTCATTGCTCTTTCAATAAAACCACGCGCAATCACTTTCTTCCATTCGATAGGTCTCAAAAAGGCAACCCCTTTGCCAATCACTTCACCATGTCTGTCTGGGCAATTGAAGGGGCCTGTCGCTTTGAATGCAATATAAATGTCTATCAGGCGTATTTGTACCCCCTCGGAAAAATATGCAACGGAAATTTCCCCGTTGAGAAGAGAAAGTTTTTCCATAAGTCCCATTCTTGTGCATGCTTCCCCCTATTTGGTATTACAATAAGAATCTAAAACGACATAATGTGCATTCCTCGTAACACCCTGGGAATGCTCTCCTCAATGTTATTGCACTCAGGAGAGCTTAGGCTAACAGGCATTTGCTAGCACAGTGCTAGAATGAAAATTAAATCCAAACTAACTCTTTCAATGTTGTATTATGATTTTGAAATAGTTCAGCGGTTCGAGGAGTTGAAGATTTAAATTTAAGATAACATTTTTAATCAGTTTTTTTCATCTTTTCATTAGGGGTTTTGAATTGGTTCAGGCTGGTTTATATCAGGTTAAGTTCATCCGATATTTAAAGCCTTTAGAATTTATACATACCGTACGTACCCTTTCTTATCGGTTAAAATACAAATTAAAATTAGTAATCCAAATACTTCTTTATCTTCTGTTGGTTCCAGAAGTTGTAGAATAACCAACTGCTGCCAAATGTATGAAAATGAAACAATTTCAGTAACACCTCATACGGGCTACTACAGACCGGAGACCTAAGGCTTAGCCATATGGCATAACTGCTCCTACTCCTAGTCAAGTTTTTCTGTAAAAAAAATAACTTAGAATTGTAGGGTCGGAGGAACGTCTGTTCGACAGGGAACCCCTATTGACACTTTTGTCAAAATGTTGAAAATTATTTAATGTATCTAGTAAAATATAAGTAATATAACGTTTTTTTCTGTAATATATCTTTTACTATAAACAGAGATGTTCAAATTTCATATCCCAAATAGTACAGAGTAGGGTGTCAATAGGTGCTGACACGAGTTCTTAAAATGTCAATAGACGTTCCTTTCACCCTATTATTAAGAAAATTAAATAAAATTGGTTGTTATTTACGTTTTCGAGATCTTCGGGATTTGAGATAAATCGGGTAAACCTCAAGTCTGAAGACCGCTTTACCTTGTGTTAGCCGTTATACCAAGGACATTAACCCTTTAAGGACGATTGGAACACCGGTGTCCCAAAAAGAATATAATTTTTCCTGACTACCTAAAGTTATTTTTTCTTATGTCTGTACCTAATTGTAAAGTAGAAGGTTGAAGGAATTTAGAATATTTTTTGGAAGGCTCTACCTATTTGCTATGTAGTAAATATTTAAGCTCAAACATAGCGAATTTTTAAATTCTCAAATTCATAATTGATTTTATTTATTTTTTATACTTCCAATTTTTTTTAAGCAAAACCCTTTTGACAATAAAAACTACAATACTCATACGTAATATTTTTGATTAAAGCGAAAAATATTATTCTTTGGTATTGTCAGAAAAATTACTTAAATTTTTGGACTATTTTTGTCTCTATCGTTCATAGAAGCATAAAATACATCGAATCAGACTCTGTTGGACTTTCCAAGGTTATATGTAAAACTTATCATTGATTATGTTTCTCAGTGTAATTTTTATTGTTGATTTTCAGTCCGTAAAAAGTGTCTTGTCTTTAAAGGGTTAAGGTTTCCCACCGCTGACTAATTCTACGATTATCGCAAAGTTATGGCTAGAATAATGATACGGACGAGGGAGTGATTAGCCACCGATTTAGAAGAACGTATGATATGTGTGTAGTCCAGAGGGAGGTTGTGTGGAAAAGAGGAATAAAAAGCAGATTATTATCTTGTCCCAGACTACCATACGGATCTATTCAATGATTTTTCTCTAGAAGATAACGGTTCCATCAAGGGTCCTATCAAGCCTAATAAAAAGTGAAGCTGTTTTTCACTTTTCCTTGTAAAAATTTTGCAGATATTGCACCGCGACTTAAACAAATTTGCATGTAGTTCTTGTATTATTTTGGCGAACATTATGAAGTATGTATTTTTAGATAGCTTTTAATGCAGTATTTCGAAATATATCAGACTGATAAGTCAATTCTCTTTAGGAAAAAACTTGTCAATAGTCTTCAGTGCCTCTGGGCAAAAACGTATGGAAAAATGAAATGTTGAGAGGCTACTGGTTCCATCTGAGGTTTACAAACGTATTTGCGAATTACTAATCAAGCCATTGGATCCTATATTAAGCCGTATTTGTTTGATGACTCATATCTCTCTGTTTTGCTTAGATTTTGCTAAGGATCCGCGTTGCTTGCGAATTTATAAGGACTGGCAGGATCATAGATCTGTGAAGTAGTAGAATTTTATTTATTTATGCTTCAGTTTTTGTTATATCTGGACAGAAACACACTTGAGACTGGAATAGGTTTTGTTGGGCTATTGTTATCGGCTATGGGGGTTGACTGAAGATATTTAGACTTGTATTTAGATGAAAAAATCCGCAATCTAAAATTTGTTAATTTCCAGAGGAATCTCGTTTATCTGATGGTCTCTGCAGATCTGTTTACCAACTTTCAAAATAAACTAATACAACTTGAATGATTTAGGATAAATTTTATGACAAAATTTACCGGTTTTCTGTGTCTATCTGTTAAAGAATCTTCAATCCGTATTGCTGAATCGTATTTATCCGTATTGCTGAAATGGAATTTTTTGCTTATCTTTGTATTATATAAAGACATCTACACACTAGGAGAAATTTAAATGCTTTTTTAAAAGAAAATTTCCCCTATCATTGTAGACAGAGACGTCAAAATTTTTTTTAAAAAAGGCAATTTTTGCCGAAAACTGCTTCTATGCAGACGCCCTAAGAGCCAGTTGATTTAGCAGATTTTCGAAAATCACTGAAAATGCTTTTTGTTTAAAAGCTCGTGACCTTTGGGACCCAGATTAAACCCCAAGTCTGAAGCCTGTATTACTATATTACGGTAAGAAATTTTCTGTTCGGATTTTGAGCCACTCTCACATTTACATGCACATTTTGTAAAACAATAATTTTTTGATACTATAAATTTATTGTGAAATCTTCTAAGTGGAAATGAGATATTGCCTTAGGTTATCCTGTCCTCTTTGGTAACAAAGCATTGTGATAGTCTTCAAATGGTGACGGAATTGATGAGAAAATAAAATCAACCATCTGTTTCTTACCATCACATTGGATATTGCTCAATCAATCGATATCTCTTATACTCAAATATATTTTTGCAACATGTTTTTTTTTACTTTTGTTCTGAAAGCTTTATATCTGAGTTAGAAATGCTACAGAGAAAATTCTCTCTAACTGAAAAAGTGAATAAAATGCAACAGCACGTTCTTTTATTGTTGTCTGCTGATTAGAAAAATATAACCTATTTATTGATACTGGTGATAAGTTTTACTCATGTATAGAATTTTTTTGGCCATCCACCACAATCCCGATTCCATCTTCTTCACTCACCACATACATATTGGCAAAGTTTAATCGAAGTTTATTTACTTAGTTTTGATGTCACAGCGAAAGCAGTGGCATGCAAATGGATCGACAAATATCAGGTCGTGCGCGGAAATAACAATGCTTGTGGGGTTCAAATGTGCGATCCGAAGCTTTTGGTTTATTCTCCATCCACAATACCAATGGTATGCACCCCTTGGTCCCTCGAGGACGTCATATCAACGTCGTGATGCAGTGAAACAATTTCAACTCACGATACTACCCCAAGAGCTTGACACCAGAGCCACGTTTGTTGATCCAAAGGAGAACAGTCAACAAACGAGACTATGAATATGCATCAAGGGAACCTTTCCTATATAGAAGATAGTGAGGATGGTCTTTGCCTTAAAACCGCATTTACACAAAACGCATATAGTGTATGAGTTTGAAGCTTTATCAGAGATATATACTAATGCTAATAGTAAGCTCAGTCTAGTTTATAACATATGAGATTCTTATATTAGAAGTGGAATTTGTGAGCTAACGCAGATTTTCAATTTTTGGCATGGTTATGGAATGGACTAAAATGAACTTAAATCGTATTAATAAAACCATAAAAATCATAAAAGAGTCTTCAGAATAAAACTGTGAAGAAAATTTTGATTTAAAATCAATTACGTAAAAGTTCGCCGATACTAAAATAGCACATAGAAAAAGCTGATAGGGGGAAGTGGGGTATCTTTCAAACTGGGATTTTTTTCCTGTTTAAGTAGAACTGAACTGAGCCATATCATAATGTAATTTATCTTCTCAATCTGTTTGTGTATCTAAATTATATCACGATGAGGCTCAATTTTAATTAAAACTATGTGAAAAATTCTAATTTCAAAGCTGCCCAACTTTCAAGAGTGGCCCATTTCTCGATGCTAATATCATAATCTCTCCGTTCCGAAATAAGTCGTACGTTTGGGGAAAAACTAGGGATTAAGGAATGGTTTCACAGACTATCCTCCATGTTAAGGGATAGTATGGGGATCCTACCACAATGATAAGTTGAGGAATTGATTTATTGAAGTCCATTTTTCGCGTTTTTTTTTTCAAAGAGCTCCGGCAGATATTTAATTACTAAAAAATGGATTGTGATTAACATTATAGGCTAGAATTTGTTGTAAATTTTTAGTATGCACAAGTAGAACTCAACAGTTATTACCAATATGATTTTTTTTATTTACTCACATTTTGCAAAATGAGCAATAAAAAGAACATCCTGTTTTCTGTGTTCGAATATCTGAGTGCTAAATGGTTAGAGATAGGGACTTGGGACCTTCGGAGGACCCCCCCCCCCCACCCCATAAGTTGACCCTGGGACCATTAATATGTCCCTCATTTCCCCCCAGCCCTGTATTTTGCCAGCGAAAACTAACTTTAGGGGAATATAGGCATGGTTCGAACACAGTTAACCTTAAAACCATGTGAATTTTCTCTCTGATTGCAAAGAACTAGTTCGTCATTTCTTATGCCATAAGATAGATAATTATTAACCTCATGAGACGAGCTGTATAATGGTAAGTCAGCTCTTTGCAAACACAGAGAAATTTAGCATCGTTTGAAGCTTCACTGTGTGCGAATCATGCCTACATTCCCCTAAAGTTAGTTTTCGCTGGAAAAATATTTTTGGCTGGATTTTTGGTGAGTAAATAAGAAAATTCGTTTGTAAAATAAATGACACTGGCCAGTAAAAAATTATTTACATTTTATTTTATTTTATTTTACTTAAAAGTTAAAAATAATAATAATAAATCATTTTAAGTCAAACCGTAAATGGTAAGACCGTTCTTAGCTTCTCGATTTTCCTATTTCCTTCACTATTTTTTAGATATCTCAAATTCATGATATCCGTATCATACGCACAAATTTCTTTACTGACGATGTTAAACAGAATACTTAGAAAAACCAAAAAAAAAATTAAATAAAATATCCGATGAGAAACACAGATATTGTTATTAATCAAATCTTAAACAATTCCAGAGTTTGCTGTACTGCAGCTTTACAATAGTTGTGATTTTGAAAAAAATCACAACTAAAATTCAATACAAAGGCTATAAGTTAATTTGAAAGGGTAAAGAAAAGCGGCGAAGCGCTGTGAAGATGGAAAAGATGTGATGATTTTTCAGAATACACTGCCTGAAATAACAATAAACAAAAGGCGCAAGATCTACCGGAAGAACTTTTACCTTTAACGAGATGTGTACATGTCGGTTTCTCTTGGGGTGGTGAATTTTATTTGAGTATTTTGGGAGACTCATTAGAGGCTTCTTGGGTGACCGTTCTCCTCAAAATCTTACTATAACCTTGTTCATGGTAGAATTCTCAGTATTTGTCTCAAGTCACAGTAGAAATGTAATTCTGAGAAATGGATCCTATTAAATATTGAAAAGGTCAACTTAATCCACCGTGAACTTACGCCGAACTTGGCTAATTGAGATTCTCAAACAATGGCCTGTTGGTATATACTATGGAGACTATGTAAGTTATTAATGCTCCACTGAATAGAACAATGATTTTCTGAGGAAAGTAACGCATTTGGCATACTAAATATTCTGTATAAGTGATAAATATGTTACAAAGTGTTTATTGAAATTATTTTAGAATCAAATTCAAAATTTAATTGCGAATGAAATGAAGATGTATTTTTTTTATGAAATTTAAAACAAAGTTTGTATAAAATACCAAATCCGTTTCCCGCACCTGGCTCAAAGCAGATTATTTTAAGTGTGCTAGTAACTGCCATTAAAAATGTTAAGAGATCATAAATAAATACACCACGTCCTTAATGATTTCCTATAAAGAAACCATTTAGTCGGCATTTTAGATGTTTTTCTCTCGTGTAGAAATTCCAAGAATGTTGCTTTTGCATTTTTTTTTATCAATCCGTGATAAGTTAATTTGTACAATTTTTGTGTTTGAATTTTTGTGTATATCATAAGAGACGGCACTTATTTGTCTTTAAGTGAGACTAGGTGATATATTTGGGGTTTGTTTAACAAGGCTAAAGGAATCGTGACCCAAAATTAGCTTTAGGCTGTGTTTGTTATATATACGTATTTTTGCTACAACTCGTTTTAAAGCTGTGCTTTATCTGAGATTGTTGGAAATCTAAAAAAAAACTATTTCCTTCTATACTACGGATAAAAAAAAGTCGGAAAGAAAACAAGAATATCAACTTTATTTGACAATATTTTGATTGCGGTAAGTTTCTTAATAAAAGTTATCAAGATATGCATAATGTGCAATGATAGCACAGTTTGTTTAAATAATTCTCACAAGTAACAGAAAATATCAAAAAATACATTTAAAAAAAAATAAAAATTTAGCCATAATTGCTTATTTAAAAACCTTATCGTTCAATTTCGTGAAGAAAGGAATACCATAAATAAGGCGAATTTATTAAGTTATTCAGTTCTTATTATTTATGTAATGCCATTATTGGTAATTCTAGTGAGGTGTTGATGGTGTGAGAAAATTAGAAAAAAAGTTGCTGGAGTGTGAAGGAATTATTTAGTCTGCTCAACAAGTTTGACTTGCATTATCTCATTCTGTTTTGTTCAATTCCAAGTGCCAAATCGGAATTGACGAAAACGGATTGAAAGAATTGTCCAAAAAGTTAGGAGAAAAACAAAAATCGATCTAACTCTTCGTGGAAATCATCTCACTGTCTCTCTTCATTTTCTTTAAGAATAATAGGAATAAACTATAATCTTATTTGTCCCTGTCGAAGCAATTCGCAACAATACCATCAACAATAATAAGAGAATTTATTTCATTATTACCGTTTACATTATATTGGGCATGTGAGCAGATTGAAAATACTGTAGGGGAAAGTAATCTCCCTTCGAACGTTCATGCCTTCGAATAATGTGAATTTCTTTTACTTTTCTTAAGAGATTTACACATTTCTATTTGATATTAGTTAGCTTATCATCTATTTATTGATAATTATGTGACAATCACTTGTACATCTCTTTAGAAAAGTAGAAAAAATTCACATTATTCGAAGGCATGAACGTTCGAAGGGAGAGTGCTTTCCCCTACATGAATGAAATATTCGAAAAATTTACTACTGCGTCATGTTGAAAATTGGTATGGTCCTAGATGAGCTATACGCATTTTTATTAGAAATTCCCAAGGAAATTTCAATGAAAAATGGTTCTAGTGAATACTTTTTCAGGCAGTTTTAGTAAATCCTTTCATGTTTTACACAATTTGGATAGTCAATGGACGTAAATTTAAAACCATGTAATAAGCCCAGATCAGCTTATTGTAGATCAAACTCAGATTATATGCTTTTGGAGGTTAACTTGCGAAATGCTGTTCAGTGCTTTTGAATCAATTTTTTTTAAAAAATAAATTCAAATTTTGTCTTTAAATCAAAATATCTAGGATTTAGATAAACTGACTAACGGGGATGCTCGAATTTACGAGATAGAGCTTTCTGTAAATTATCTTTTCGGACGATTTTGAGTGTATAACGGTTGTATTTGGAAGAGGATGGGAGGAACGAGACCGTTCGAGATAATGTCGACTTATGGGGGGTCATCGAAGATCGGAAGTCGATATCTTTTACCGTTTTACATCTAGCTCGGAAGCATACATAAGGTCAAGCAAAAAAAATCCGAAAAAATAAATCAACTACCGGTACTTAACCCATGCATTACCGGTTAAGACCGATGCAGCCGGGTTGAGAATTTCAAAACTTTTACAAAAACTTCAAATTTAAGCAAATAGGTTAAAAAATCAGCCTCCAAAGTGGTTGAACTTTGACCTTAAATAATTCAAAATGGCGAATTTTCCGGTCATAGGTATGTATGGATGAAATGTTCGTCTAGACTACCTCTAAAACTAGTGGCAGCCAAAATCCCGAAAGCCAAAATCCTGAAAGCCAAAATCTCGAAAAGTCAAAATCCGGAAGCCAAAATCCCGAATTTTCAAAATCCTGAAAGGGATTAAATTATATGTGGGAAAATGTTTAGAATAATTTTCCAAGACACAGAAGATTTCCCTTGGCCTCCAGAAAGCGTGGGTGCAATCATGGGAGTAGCTATGACACTTTTAAAAATTCGGGATTTTGGCTTTCGAGATTTTGGCCCATTCGGGATTTTGGCTTTCTTGATTTTGGTGTTCGAGATTTTGGCTTTCGAGATTTTGGCGTTCGGGATTTTGGCCCATTCGGGATTTTGGCTTTCGGGATTTTGGCGTTCGAGATTTTGGCTTTCTTGATTTTGGTGTTCGAGATTTTGGCTTTCGAGATTTTGGCTTTCGTGATTTTGGCGTTCGGGATTTTGGCTTTCGGGATTTTGGCTTTCGGGATTTTGACCGGAACCCCTCAAATGGAACCCTTCAAAAATGGTTTTGAAGGGATGGAGGTAAGTGTGGAAGAAGAGAAAAAAAAAGTTTCGAGGTAATACCCTTTTTATTGGAGGTCATGGCATGGGAGACCGAAAGTTGATATCTTTTAGCATTTAAGCTCCAGGATGGTCACAATGTGAAAAAGCGGATTATATAACTGTTCTCTTTTTGAGTTCGAGCAGTAAAAAAATACGGCTGATTAATCCATATTAAAACTTATTGAAATACTCATTGAATGATTTCCTCTTTCCAATCTATTAATGAAAAGCTGTTGATAAAAAATCTGCACTTATATACTGTATATAGATGAAAAACTAATTTTAGTGAAATTATCTAAAAACATATGCTGGAGAAATGCTTTCGGAGCAAAAAATCAGATTATTTGAATGAAAAAAAAATCTACGATTTTATTCATAGCATGAGATATTTTAGTGCTCGAACTCAATGAGAGAGCTCTATATATTTTTTTCAAAATTATTTTATATACTCACAAACATATAAATTCTACTTTTTCAAATTAAACGGAAAAATGCTTGATCAATTTAATTTTGCAGGAACTCTACTAAACGAATTTCATTTTAATAAATTTGGTTATGTTGAACTTATCATAAGTCCAGAATGTTTATATTTTATTAATCAAATAATTTAATTCATTTTGCATTTTTTGGGGTAAAAATAGTTGTAAATGTACAGACAGAATATTGATTACTGGAGACATGTCAACCCAGTAAATGGTTGAACCTACCAATCCAAATTCTTTGTTGCTTTGAAACGTCCAAGCCCTACTATCCTAATCCTTAATTTTCCTCAGTCCTCAATTAGTAAAGAACAGCTGCAGTGACAGGTTCACTATCAGGAAGTGGACATTGGTGGCACTTCCAGTTCACCAATTTATTGTTTAGAAGTTTAAATATTATTTAATTCTGTCCTATCTATTATTTTACAATATATCATTGTATTCTTACTTTCTTTTTCTTATTTTTTGCAGGTATGTATCAAGTGCCCCAGATCTGAAGATGATTTTCAACTTGTGAGTATTAAACTATAATTGCAATGTACAAAAAAGAACTCGAAAATCGACTTCAGAATATGTAATTAGTGCTCTACTTGTACTTCTGTTGATTTTTTTATATCTCTTAATCCCTTTTGGGTAAAATATCAGTCAAATGTGGGATGACCCGTGACCCATGGTCAGTGGTCGAGAATTGATTGGGCATTCAAATATTTATCACCGCGGAAAAGTCAATAAAATATGATATTTGTTGATCTCTCTAAGCCAATTTCCCTGGAATATTTTCCACTGCGGTGACTGCTAAATTAGAGATTTTATCATACACATTGTACATAAGCACCAAAAATTGCAAGTTGTACCACGGCAGGGTAAAAAACGTTACAGCTTACGATGGACAATGTTTGATGCACATTGCAACATATATCCGCCAGGGTCGTATATTTTGCGATTTTGACCACTATAGTCCACACTCTTTGGCGGTTTGTCCACAAATTTCATCCTCTTCCACAATGCAGAACTAACCATCCATTCTATGTGATAAACTAACCAAAATATACCTCTCAGTACGTTGGTTTTCATTTTTTTTTATTTACTTAGTCACAAAAACATACGATTCGAAAAGAAAATAGTAATTAAATACACCGAGAACAATCAAATAGTAAAACTTTTACTTTTAAAGTAAATTTTACTACTAGGCTAGTCAAAATGAAGACTTGAATATAGATATTTTTATTTATAGAGGAAAGTGTGCTGCCTTCAGACGATTTATGCTTCGCACAAATCATTTTCTCAATGTGTTATAGAAGAATTTTGCCTATTATAATAATATATTTTAATGGCTAGTCGGATTCCTCACATTCTCAGAAAAGAAGCATGAGTGAAATCCATAAGGAACATAGAGAAAAAAATGAATTGTCCGAAGGTAGCGCGCTCTTCCCTAATGTTCAAGATAGTAGGATATTTCATATTTAGATTCCACTAGTTATAACTGAGTTACGATTTACCATTATACATATCTTAGTTTTTAAAGCATGTCCAAGATTAGATTGTTCCCAAAGAATTTTGTTTTTGGCATGGTGTCTCGTGCTTTCTAGTCTACTGGTCTAAATTTATTAATAAATCACAAAAGCATTTCAGAATCAAAAATAAGTCATTAACGTCATTTACATCTAAAGATAAGTCATTTACGAATATTTAACTGATTTATTACTGATTTGAAAACCTTTCAAAAAATCTAAATTTAACGAAATTGGTTAAAAGGTACGTCCTCTAGACTGGTTAAACTTTGACTTTCAAGATAGCTATTTTTGAGGTCATAGGTATGTTTGGACGAAATATTCCCCTAGATTACCACCGAAACATATTCTAAGACAAAGAAATCGTAAGAACCGTTTTCAAAATAAAACAAAAAATATAGCTTTGGAGGAATTGGGGGGCAGGGAGGAAAATAAAAATCATAAAAATGATCTTTGAGTCACCGAAGACCGGATGTTCGTATCTCTTATCGTTTATGCTTCAGGACGGTGACAAATTGAAAAAAAAAATGTGGATAATAAAAAAAACGTTTTGAAACTTGCTAAAATGTTTAGATACACTTATAGGGCTTCAGACCTAAGACTTAGCCACAAGGCTTAATTTCTTTAATATCTTGTCAGTCAAAAATTTTTGGAATATTTGAATTTAGAAATGAACTATTAAGAGGAATTAACCTATTTGAATCAGAAGAACAAATTAAATTGGTTGCTATTTAGGAGATTTTGAGACCTTATACGGGCTTCAGACCTAAGACTTAGACATCTGGCTTAACTCTTCTAATTCCTAATCAGGCACGATTTTTTAGAAAATTGTTGTTTAGGATTGGATTGTAAGGGCAAATGATTCATTAGATTTTTAAAAATCAATAAAATTGTTTGTTATTTAGATTTTTGAGACCTTCGGGAACTGGGCTAAACCTCCAGTCTGAAGCCGGCATTAGGAAACTAGGCTAAACCTCTAGTCTGAACGCGGTCTTAGGGCATTGACAGACATGAGCATTAGCCAAAAGACGGCTTAGCGTAGTTATATTAGAAATAATGGTTAAACTACATTTCCATCATTTCCCACTAAGTCGTCTCTCGGCTTAAGTCGTTAAGCGTGTCTAGGGCATTACACTGTTCTTTTTGTTCAAGTTTTGAATTGGTAAAATATCGTTGCTTCTTATTGATGTCCCTTATCAAGGTTTTCACAAGATCATCAAACAATTTTATTAATTAAACTATATTAATTAATACATATGTTCTATAGGAAATAAAAATATATATTTCTCAATAATATTGAGAATATATTATATATTACAAAAAATAAAGATGCATTTCAATTTCCATTTTATTTTAATTAATCAATGAAATTCGATCCATTGAATTAACCAGAAAACTATAGATGAATCCTTCTTGAATTGTTGCAGTCATTCACGTTCCAATGCAACAGAAATTATTAAACTTAAGCTGGTAAATCCTTATTTTATTGTTCTTCAAGGACGGTAATCACGCCAAATTGCAAGAAATGATAGTATCATCATTAATTGTGTAATTGCATTTATAGAAGGAATACCATCGCGAATAAGCCTTTTGAATTGTTGGTAATTGCCTCAGAGTTGTCTCTTGTGGATAATTTGGTTTCTTGGGGGAAAGTCTTACCCTCGCTCTCTTTGTCTCACTCATTGTATTTGGTAACATTGAAGCTACTCAATAAACACAATTTTGGGGTGGTTTTGTGTGATGGTACGTAATGAAATTAACCTCATCAGAAGCAATTATTACCGACAATGAGTCGTTTCCACAGAACACTTTCATATTCATGACAATTCCTTGTAGACGGAGTTTCACCATATAACAATTTCTTCTGGATGTTACATATGTATACATATATATAGATCAGGGAATAGCATAAGGGTGAAATATCTGGGAAGGCACAAGAGGGGGAGGATGCTAGTTGGAACTAGACTTTGCGTTTGTAATAGAGACCAAACGCGAAAGAGGAAGCAGAGAGAATGAAGAAGATATAGAATAATTCTCAAATGATTGTATGTTATGTTAAAGGATGATATGAGGAAAGGGAGCAGAAAATTGTTTCAACTTTAACAGCGATTCCATTTACATTTCCTGATGAGATTTGCACGGACAATTTACTCAGAGAATAGAAAGAATGAGTCAAATAGGAATTCCTAGCAGTGCAATAAAATGGACAAGAAAATAGTTAATTGCCATCCATAAGTCTCTTTCCCCAGACACTTGAGGGTTGACTCTCAATATGCTAAATTACGTAGTCTTCTTTTTTTTTACGCTTGAAAGCCATTCACCAAAGTGCTTCTCTTTCACCTTCAATGTCCCACCAATTTCACCATAATTCTCAGGGATAGGGTGGAAGTTACTGAGGGTAAAACATGAGAATCCGCGAATCAACCAAATGATATAAATCACTTTCATGGATGCTTCATCCTCTTTTGTACCTAGATAGTAAAGTTATGGTTGGATGCTTGAAACTTAGAAGAGTGCTCGAATTTTTAATATTTTGTAGAATTACAAATGCAGAAATTAATGAAAATTTTTGATTTTACGTAGTTGTGTCCATCATCGTCTTATTAGTGTTGGTGTCTTATCTCTAGACTAAATGGTGGCTAAGGTTTTTCCTAGGATATAATCCAAGGCTTCTATTGCTTTCATTTCCCCCTACCGGGTATGCTTTTAGGTTCCTTAAAGGGTTTATGAAAAAACCTTGTAGATTAAATGTTAAATGGTATTTCCGAAGAGAAAGTCTTTGTCCTTTTCGCTATAGAATTTTCTTATAACATCTCGAGGACATAATAGCATTAGCAGAACATTACAATGAATATCAGTATTTCGAACTGATATTCATTGTTTCGAATTCACTTTGAATTGAGACCTTCTCACTGACGCTTCCGGAAGGGACATTGGTGTCCTGCTTTTATATAGAATTTGATTATTATATTTGATGAATTAAATCACGAATGATTTCTTGCGCAAACTGCCAAATTCTGAAGTTTTCATATAAAAATCTTGAGAATTCTGCTGTTGGAACTTGATTATCGGAGACCTTTTTTTTGAAAAAAAAAAAAAACATACTTTTCGTGAACAAAATTTTTCAAAGTACATAACGTCAAAAAACTAGATAATTTCTTGTAATCGAATGAGTTAGACTCGTACTGGAACGGCACATTGTTTGTTTTCCATGAAATTTGGATTTTTGGCAGAATATTATACAAAAATTATATTTTTCGGGGTATTATACACCAGGTTTTGTCTTGTAAAATAAGTTGTGATGAAGGTAAAAAAAATGTACGGTTAAAGAACGAGTTTAACTCATCAGCCGTATTATTTAGTTTTTTTTTGACGTCAGTTGAATATATTCTGAGAATTCTTGTCCACCGAAAAAGTATGTTTTTTTTCAAAAACCGTCTCCAAATAGCAGGTCCTAACGACTGAATTTTTAAAATGTTGAAATTAAAATTTCAAAAAATATAGTTAAAATGTTGCACCTCATTATTTTTGAAACCTCAAGTTAAGGTTTTTTCTATTATATTAAAAAGATGTCAAGGAAATATATTGTATTTTTAGTCTGCACAACCTACGTAACCCCTTAATAACACCAAACGGTTGTCGTAACCATTTCAGTAGAGCCTTTTCGCTGTAGTTATTCTCTTCCAATTTCATTTAACTGTTAAGAATTTATATTTATTTTATTGTTTATAATTCCTCAGAGATCTAACCATTGAATTCCAGTTTTGAATCAAAATAACTTAATCGTATGATAAATCAAAGGAAAAATTTCAAATAGGTACTATGAAATGTATTGAAATATTGTGCAAAGTTTTCGAAAAGATTTCTCATTCAAAAATGAATTATTTATGGAAAATCTACTGTCATATTTGCAGCTCAAAAGGTTAAATTACTATGTGTTCTTCTCGCGATGAACTAAAAGCGAGTTCGAGCAATAATAGAAATCATACCTCATTCCATCACATCCCTTCCTTTGTTGTTCATGCGAGCATGTAAAAGCTCACACAATTGCGAAGCTTTCTCCCAGCTTTCGAAGAGGGAAGAGGGGAAAAATGCTCAGTTGTTTGAGAATGAGTGTTGGTGCATTCAATACACAATTTACGAATCCGTCCAACAGTAAATTGCAAAACCGCGCAACACTATTGTGGAGTAGCTACTTCGTCGTTTACGTATTGGGGGTTGAAGAATCTATATATGGGGAAATGTATAGAAATGCCACAAAACCCTCAACACCGCATCTCCTTCCTGCCAACATTTCAAGTGGTGGCTATAGCGGAATTTTGTGTGCACAAGGAGTCACGAGCTCGCCATTCAATGGAGGATGAAACATGTGCCAAACGAAGGATCTTTTTGGTGTTGGAGTTAGGACGTAGAAGAACTTGGAAAACTCTTTGGTGAAGATTAAGATTAGCGAAAGATAGTGATGCTAAAATAAATGACAGTGCTTAGTTTAATTAAAAGTTCACAGGTGATATAAAAGAGGCAATGGCAGTTAAGAAAAGTTATGCTGTAGTACAGAAAACCCTATATAACATATTCAAAGCAATTCTGATGCAAAAATGTAAAAAAAGCCAACAATATTAAATTTATTTAGAAATTCAGAAATTAGACGAGATTGTTAATGAAATTTAACCTACACTACGGACCAGACATAATTTTATGTCCGCTGATCGTGTTCAAACGAAACCAATATTATAGACTTAAGCTCTGAAAACCACTTCGTCCAGCAAAATGTTTTGTGTTTAGATCACAAATTATGTATTGGTGGGCCAAATTCACTGCAAACTTTTTAAACGCTAATTTAAGGTAAGTGTGCCAAATTCCGGCCAGCTTGCAATTTCGGCCACCTTTTTTGTTCCTCGAATTTCCACGAACTTATAGATTTTACGTACTCTAGATATTATACAATGCAAAAGAATAACAAAAAACATAGCTTCGACAAACGAGATGACGTGAAAAAGATATTGGAAGAATTTCCGAAGGGCAAGGAACTATGAGAATGAAGGTGGCCGAAACAGGGCACCAAAGCTATGTCTATATTTTTATTCATTTTAAAATGTATTAAGAATGATTTTAGAGTAAATAAAGACGGTAAACTCTTTACAAGGTTCCAAGCAACACTCTTACAAAAGAAAGAATAAAATAATCAATTTGTATTTAAAATATTACATATCAAACTTGAGACTTTGATGCCTGCATGCAACTATGCCGAAATTTGGCACACTTACCCTAATTTTGTTAGAAATTGAATTTGAAAAAATGAATGAATTTGAGAAAATTAACGTATCTAAAACTGTCAGTCGAAACAGTGTGTCTGTTTTTAGTTCTTGCGGTAGGGGTTTCTCAAGTCGCGAATATTGATATGTTTCTTCCAGAATTCATTGAATTCATAAAATTGGTCAAATCGGTCAAATCTAATGAAATTTTAAATGTAGTCAATGTGAGAATCCCTAAAAAATAAAGGGAATAAAACATGATCCAATTTTCGTTACATAGCCATACACCCCATACACCGTTAGAATCTCGCACGATTACCAATTCTTCTACGGTCAGATGATGGCCCTTATAGACTCAAATATCTACTGCTCTATTTTCTCATTCCTCTTATATGGTAGCCACGGTAGCGTTTTTAATTTCTGTAATTCGATCATCGGACCCGTACGGTTGGGGTACCCATCGGGCACGTCTCTGATGGTAGATAAGTAAGTGCTTTTATTGGTCCTAGACTCGATTACAGTTTATTTAGAAATAGCTACAAGCACATATCGGCATTATTCCGTCTACTAGGAGTCCTTAGTGAATATAAAACCTTGAACAACTTCAAAACCCGTGTCTTTCGGTTAAGGAGGCCTGTGACCTCAAGCTTGCACCCTGTTCTACATTATTCTACTTGCAAAATCCAAATTCACGAACGTAACCAGAAAAGGTTTTTGACTAGTTATTGGTTAATATAATTTTATAAAGATAATTCTGCTTCATTGCTTAGAAAAGGGAAAGTGCGACGTAATAATACAAAATTGAGTGTTGTACGAGATAATTCATTTTGGCCGAGGCTAAACTTTCGATTAATCAGACAACCAACAAACAAAATAGACAGTAACCAACACCCAAGAAGCAAAATAGCTGCCTTATAGAATCAAGTATTAGAAAAGTCTTTTAGTGCACTTTTAAAAGACTTAAAGTGAGAATTTTCTGTTGAAATTCCTATAGAAGCTCTTAAGATCCTTAAGAATGCGCCACATTACTTATAATAATCTCACTTATGGAACCAAGGATGAAACCAAGAGCGTTATAAGCAAATAAAAAGATTTTTGGTTCTATAATGTTTTACTTAGGGAAATCTACAAGATTATATTAAGAAAAAATTGCTTCTTGGGTAACCCGTTGTGACTGCTTACGTCCGAGAATAGCGAGCCAGGTTTGGCAAGTCTTCCACAACGACAGCAGCACTTCAAAATGACAATATGGAATAAAAAAAGCCATGTCATCTATTATAGACAACAAGGTGTCTTCAGGAGTTGTCTTTTGGGATAGACTTCGAACACTTTTCTGAAGCCGTGCATGATCGACAGATGTGGGCTGTTAATCTCGGTATCCTAAAGCCGCGATATCGATAGGGATAAGCGATTTTAAATGAATAAAGGAACGAATATATCATTGGAATTAAAAGAATCAGAAATCGAATTAGTAGAGACAACAAAATACTGCCTTGAATCAATAATACAAAAACACTGGCAAAAAACACTGCAATCACTTGTGAATATTGAATTTTGATACAGTTTGATTGATAAAGAAATCTAAACCATTAAAAAAATTTGGTGCTCCTGGATGATATTGAATCTTATGAACGACCTTTCTTCAGGTATACAAGAATACTTTAATCTTCTCATCTTGGAAAAGCTACTAATTTATAATCAAAACTAGAAAATTGATCAAAATCGGAAAATTGATCAAAACACATTTTGTTATTTTGAAACCAATGTCAAGCTTATATCCCAAATTGATATTTCAAAATGTAATTTATATATTTAGTTCCTCGATGTTTATCTCAAAACTATAATCTTTTCATCTCTAAACCTAAGCTACAGCACTCTCAAGAGATTTTCCATGCGGAAAAAGATCCAGACACCTTACATATAGAAATTGGTCACACTTTTTGGCTTGTATATAAAGTATCTTTCGTAAGGTTCTTGCCCACACCTTTTTCTTCTGGACTGTTCTCTTCATTGCCATAAATGGATAAGGTGGTAAATTGACAAATGACTGTTGACCAGAACGAGCACAGTGCTGCATCAACCACCAACCAAATGGAATTGCAGTAGTTTCCCAGGGAGTCTGCACCGGTGGAGAAATAATGGCTGGCAAAATGTGGGGGCGGTTCTGACTGGTGGTGACCGTTGGCACATATTGGTTTACATTTTCTGATGGTAGGAGTTATGCAAAATGACATAAATGCATCACACAATGCACAATAGCCATGTAAATCCTTAAATAGAGCTTATGTGACTTTCTGGAACAACACATGGGACCATTTGTCTTCAGTCCTAAATTCTCAAGATTACCTTTTGCAAAATTGCGTCAAGGAGGAAGGCTGAAGTGGGATAATGGCGAAAGTGGAGAGAAGTGAAGAGGCTTCCAAAAGAGGTGATTATCTGCTCAAGGAGAGAAAGGATGGTATTTTAAGCAGATAATAGCCACCGCGTGCAGAACTAATTTATATTCACGCGCGTCAGGCCATTAGCAGTAATTGAAAAAAGAAACTACTATTAGCTCCATTGCGTTACTCCATTTAAGAGAAAAGGGGCGACGTGTTCAAGTTCCTATCACTTTCAAGTAATCTCCATTGTGTGGAAGCCAGGAAAGGGGGGAACCCATTCACAGTTTAATGGATATTAATATAAAAATCATTGAGTCTATTTTCTTTCAAAAATAAATGGGGGATTCATGTTGAACGATTCAGTACTTTCTTCGATATCTCTCTACATTTCACTGAAATTTTAAATTCAATGTGCGTATTAACAGAAATATTAAAAAAAAAAAAAGATGGGAAAATGAATGCAGACACTTTTAAATAATCCTCAGTATTAAATTTAGTGATATAGCTTAAGTACTTTAAATTTTTAAAAAGATACATTTTTGAAAGTTTTTTTTTGTTTTACTCAAGATACAATGGGGTAATTCAGAATAGGGCTTAAACTTTAATATAACGTGTGTAACTTCACGAAGAAGTACTCTTAACTGTATGGCTTGTACTTCTGCATATATTTCGTCTTTTCTTTGTCCATCTGAAAAGGTGGGAAAATTTGTAACTTTACAAATTTTTAGTGATTCCAAATTACCCTATTGCAACCTATTCATTGACAGGAAATTTAGTACTTATAATCTTGTTCACCGAAAAGTAACTTCTATTCCAAAGATATATCCGGAAATCACTTTACAATGCCTGAATTTTTAAGAGTTTTGAATGAAAATTTCAAAAAAATATATTTTAAATATTGCACTTTTACATATACCTAAGAGCTTGAATTCATTTCTTTTTATTTTCTTGAAAAAAAAAAAAAAGAAAATAGAGAAAATATGCTATTTTTAGATTTTTTAATTTACATAACCTGCATACTAAAATTTCCTTAAAAGGCGAAAAAAATTTGCTATAAAATAATTGCTATATTATAATAAAATGTTATGAAATATTTAATACGATTATGTATTTAGATTTTAGATGTTATATTAAATTCTAAAATTCGATCAAAATAAAATGTTATTAGTGTTTATATTTATTTCTAATACAAGTAGAAATATTATAAAATTAAACCGTAATTTTGCGCTCTCATTAAACTGATTTAAAAGGTTATCGAAGTTTTGTATACTTACTATATAAATACTATTGAAAGTACTAACTACTAAATATCGTATACTGAACTTTACCAAATTGACATCTGGCGTTGTTTCACTTAAAATATAAATATCTTTTGCACAGTATTTTTTTTTTATATTTCAATTAGGGGAACAGAAGATTATGAATGTCAATATGTTAACAGTTCCTATATTCATTGATCCGCCTACCCATTAATCCCTAAATCATCGAATTCCGTTTTATACTTATTCTGCCTGATGCCCACTTAAGAGATTGTGTGCACCTGGATGTATTCGCCAGGTCGTCACTAATCACATTTTTTATCTCTCTTCGGGGAATTTTTTTTTCACGACACTAAATGGTCCCGTCCACACTCTCAATCCTCCTTCTGGTAGACATTGGCACGCGACAAACAGATGGTTTTATGGCGTCTCTTTCTGGTGTAGTTCCCTTATATTTAGAAAAGTCTCAGCCTCATGAAATATTCACCCTCACTTGACGGTCGGTGTGAGATTAATTAATCTGAAACTCTCAAGTGTCTCCCTGTCATCTCATGGTTTAGCACACAAAGAGGATGGGTCTTGAGGAAAAAAAGAAATAAGAAGCAATAGATTTCGGCACTTGAGTGAAATTCTTTGGAGTGTAGCGAAAAGAGACAAATCAAATGAGAAAATTTGTCAGTATGCATTGAATAAGGTTGGGCACTAAATACACTGAGAAAAAATTAATTTGTATTATCTACAACTTCAGGATTTTAGAAGAAAAGCCTTTGAGACTTTGCACACGCACTCTGGCTTCGAACAGTTCATATTTTTTCATATTTTCTTAATGAATCTGACCCTATATAGAATATATTTTAATAGCTAGTCTTAAGTCACATATTTTCAGAAAAATAAGTCAGATTCATTAAAGGAATAGGGTGAAAACACGGAGTGTTTGAAGTCAGAGTAAATGCAAAGCCCGAAAGCTTTCCCCTATTTTGCCGTGCAAGGAAAATGGTAGAAATTACGGGTGGTAGACTTCCACATGGTTTTGTTTAAAGAAGTCTTCTTTTATGAAGTTACAGATTTTTAATCAATGTGCCAATTATAATTTGAATTATTCAGAGCAAAAACAGGCTATTTTAATCTATAAAACGATAGTAACCCAAGTAGCACGCCGTGGCACAACTTGAATTTGGATATCCAAACGACTGCCACAAAAAGACCCAAATGCGACTAGAAATAACTTTTTTCTTCTTCATTTAATAAATAGGGTTTCAGTGCTTTATTGTTTCATAGAAACTTCCCTCTGCGCAAAAAATTTACATTATTCACGAAAAAAATAATTATTTAAAAATAATTTTCTTATTATGCCATCTCTTATTGTTCGCTCCTAAATTCTGGATCAAAAGCAGAGTCGTGAACTAGTCGTCAGGGTATCCAAAATTGAGCTGCTACGACCCGAAATTGGTCGTCACATTTTTCCCAATTGTAATGTCGTACGACCACTTTTTGGCATAAATTTTGTACTACATCGCGTACTACAGACGACCAAAATTGTATTACAATACGACTCATCTGTGCTACTTGGGAATTTCTGAGGTCGTTTAAAAAGCATATGACTAAAATTTGAGGACTGCTCGATGCGTTCGAGGTGTCAAAAAGTGTCATTTGCAATAAATGTAGGGATTGAGAAAATAAAGAGAGCCTTGTTGCCGATTTAATTGCCTCGTCGTAATATTGGCGATGTTAATAATGTTGTGCTTAACACATCAAACATGTTTGTGTGTCTTAAGGAATCTACACATTAGGGGTAATTTTCGTCAAAAATTGCATTTTTGACAGAATTTTGACGTTTCTACTTACAATACTGCAGTCAATTTCCTTCAAATCCTTCCTTTTGACAAAAATTGTTTCCAATGTGTAGACACCTTTATGATAATGTTATGTCACAGTATGTAGAGACTATAATGGTAATTTTCTAATATGTCAAGTAATTTTATTTACAAAAGCACACTAAAATAAATACACAGAAAAAAATATTTTGTAAAAATGTTCGTAAATGTTTGTGAAATCCTATGGGGGAGTTACAAAATGCTCATGAATCGTATAACCCGCAAACAAGTTCGTAAAAGTTTGTACTTTTTCACAAATATTGTTCGTAACATGATCACTTGACGAGCATTTTTTTGTACTTTTACAAACATTTGTTCGTAAATGTTCGTAAACACACAAAAAATGTTCGTAGAATTTTGTCATTTGTTCGTAAATGTTCGTAAAATATTCGTCAGGCAAACAAAAATTTACGAACAAATGAAAAAAATTTACGAACATTTATTATGTGTTTACGTACATTTACGAACAAATGTTTGTAAAAGTACAAAAAATGCTCGTCAAGTGATCATGTTACGAATAATGTATGTGAAAAAAGTACAAACTTTTACGAACTTGGTGTAGGTTATACGATTTACGAGCATTTCATAAGTCCCCCATAGGATTTCACAAATATTTACGAACATTTTTACAAAATATTTTTTCTGTGTAGTAGCAGTGACTGATGTTCATTAAACATTTTCAATGAGACTATTTTGAGGACTTTTTCTTCAATATCAATTGCATTTACGTAGGGGAGACCTGGGCAGAATTAGTCACAGATGGAATTAGATAGTGCAGTGGGATGATATATAGATTGCCTTAGAAGGAACATGGAGAAAACCATTATTTATTCGAATAAATACATCACTTTCTATTCATTGAAATATGTATTAATCATCCTGATTCTAAAGTATTTTTTTACAAATTATCTGCAATGAAAAATTGCAATTGCTGGTTAATTCTGCCCTGGTCTCCCCTGCAGAAAATCGTCAATTTGTACAAATGACATAGAAATTACCCAATCTTCTTGCTTTCAACCAGGCTTGATCTGGGGATTTCTCGTATAAAACTTTTAGTCACCATGCTGACGTAACATTAAAAACGTTCGAGCGATGTTTTCATGACCTAATGGTATGACTTTACACTTGCCATGGAGAGCTACTTGGGTAGCATATATGAATTAATTATTATACGTGTATGGCTATCGAATCAACTGAAATTAACTTTAATTTATTTTTTAATAACTTTACTATTGCTATGATTTTATTGTAAAATTTTGAGTTATTGGAATTGCAAAATAAAGCAAAACTTACTTTAAAAAAATTATCTAAAGACGAATTTAGTTTTGCAAATTTTTAAATTTTTAACTCATAAATTTCTAAATAAATTAACAAATTAATAAAATGTATTATTTCAAAATTTACAATTCAAATTCCAATTTAAAAAAAAATTAAACTCTTCGTATAGAAGAATTTCTCTGAGAGCGAATAGTGTTGATTATTTTATTTTTCTGAGTGTATGAAAGGATTTTAAGAGGTTCTTCTATTATAACTAATGAATTTAATAATAAATTTTAATGGATGTTCAAACTCATGCTTCTCAATATTTTCATAGTATGTGACGACAATCTGTGAGATGATTCACATGCCCATCCTCCCTGAAAGTGTCCAGCATATATGCTACAATTTGCTTGGACCTCATGTGGGAAATATGTTTATGAAGCCTTTTATGCACTTCGCATGGTAAATGTTGTGCAAAGTGCATATTTTAGAGCTGGCGAACGTTAGTTGTGGCTTCCAACGTGAGTGGGTGATCATAAAGTAATTTCACTGAGTTAGGGGGATGGTGCCATATGTGCAGTCTTTTCTCTGCAACTCCCCCAAAATTCAATGCATAAGGCTGAAGCACATTGTAGTGTTATCAGTTAAAGCGTCAAACTTCCCTTCTGCATGATGGTGCTTTTTCCTTGCACATCCTAACAGTCTTTCTTGGACCATTTCTTTATGTGACTTCATGGTACTCTGTGTCAACTTGCCGGTGTAATTCACCCCTTGCTGGGTCCGTTCCAGTTCTATGGTCCCTTTCCACGCCATGGCTTTTTGCTAAATGTGTCGGGTAGGTTTTCGGGAGAAAACTATCCTCCCCAGGAAAAAAAAAGTCACACTGTTCTTAGATTAAACTTCAGCATAAATTCCACAGGCGGCTGCTTCATCTGCACAGTCTAGAACAGGGTATTTTTAGTAGAGTGAGACATGGGAGAAAGGGTTGTGGAATTAACAGTCGATGACCATCTGTAGGCCATATGTTTCCATCTGCAGCAATGACACTGTTGGACTTAAATTTTCTTCTCAAAATAATTTTGTTCTAATCTACACCCAGAAATAATTTCTCATGAACATTTTCAAGAATTATTGTGCTTTGCAATTTACGAATTCTCAATTGGAAGCTCTCCAAAAAACTTTTTAATGTTTATTAAAAATATATGTATAGTATTTTACCCTGTATATATGGGATGTATGGGACAGTATTGCATTAATATTTAAAATGTAATAAATTATTGAATAAACTTATGTGAGATTGAAGGATAAAGTAATGCTCCTGATTTCCTTTACCAAACGAATAAGAAACATCCATTCGTAGTTTCATGTGAAATACTCTAAGAATAGATAAAAGAGATAAGAGACAACGATATACGTGCATTATCTCGGTATTTTAGACCTCCTATCCTTCCTATGTTAGGGATTGTCAATATGTTAAATTTTTAACGTATATATGCTTATTCTTTCACAAAATTTATAAACGTTTCACAAAATATGTATAGATTCTCTTTTATTATAAAAGAGGTGGCAGGTCATCCCATGCTAGAATAGTCAAACTCGTATCTTGGATGTTATACATCAAAAGGACTTTTGTATTAACCGATTTGCACAGATTCATAAATCACTCAAAAAATCGCTCAAAATATTTAACTAAGGAATAATAAAATTGATTTTCGGACAAAACTTACCTATTAATTTCTAATCGGTTCATAACACACAGAAAAATTTTGACTCTAAATTTAAGAATATATAAGATCCTGGGAACTTAAATTAGACGTGAATCCCCGAGGCGTTTAAGTTTAGAAGCTCTGAGCCAAAGAAATGGGCTAGAATCCTTAGCTCTTTCAAGTTAAGAGATCGGGAACTTAAGTTCAGCATTAGATGGAAAATGAAAAATGTCTACAGATTTGCAAATTGCATCTAAAACTAAATGATCAAGGATTTAGAATTAGGGCATTGGCATTCATTCGATGGGATTTGAAATTAAATTCCTGGGTGTTTCTATTTAAGAATTTTTCTTTTTTCTGTGTGTACCAAAATCTTATAATTCAAAATTTGATCTTATAAGATACGAAAATAAAGTTGCATCGCTCTGTAATATTTAATAGAAATGTGTAAGTTTCTTAGGAAAACTTAAAGATAATTCGCATTATTCGAAGGCATGAACGTTCGAAGGGAGAGTACTTTCCCCTATAGGGCTAAAACAACATGTTCATTTTTGATTGGAATAGCACCATTATACTGCTCTGTTCTATAAAGTTCGAAGTTAGGAAGTATTGTTCATAATTTTGAAATTATTTTATATTTAAATAAAGAAAAGGTATTTAAAAAGTGATTTTATTTTTCTCTGATTTTTTGGGTCCCAGTCAAAATTCAGAAAACCGAAATCCTGCATGCAAAGGCCCGTAATGGATCAAAATCCTGAAGAGCCAAAATTTCAAATGGATCAAAGCTCTGTAGAGCCGAATTCCCAAGGAGTCAAATTTATTTTATGATAACGGAAACGTTTCTATAAACTTTAGTTTATAACTAGTTTTGTTTGATTATGAAAAGTATCATTGTCCTGTTTCGTTTTCGGTTTCAGTTACATGTAAATTAAAAAGACTTGTTGTTTCTTTGGACACTCGACGAAGAGTGATTTATTTATTCAAATCAATCTCAGCCCTAGGGCAGAATTCTTTATTTTTCCCACATCCGCTGCTTGGCGTCACATTCGCACGGGCGAGGGTTTCTGCTGATCAAGCGTCTGCAGAATGCACGCTTTATCAGAAGAAACCCTATATCCGTGCGATGCAAGACCAATGCAGGGATGTGGGTTGGCGCAAGATTGCGCGCGTTGCTAACTGCTCCCCCTCTCAAGCTTGAGCGTCCCCGCTCAATGCAGCTTCACCAGATTCTCCTGAATTGTTCGTCTCCCTCAGCGTTCTTTGCACGAAGAGGTTTATCTGCTCCCCAGACATCACTCCAGGGCCCTCGCGAGATTGTTTAACTCCTCGAAGCATCGGAATGATTTCCTTACGGGCCAAAATCGTGCATACGATCAGAAGAACAATAACGACTGATGTCAACGAGATCCATGCTGTTCTATGGCTAACTAGGTCGTCCGCTATGGTACCCAACCTTTCGGTATTTTCCAGGTGTAAGTGTTTTAGGTACGGAAGGGTGATCTTGTTGACTTCTCTGGTGATATTGATGGTTGCATATCTTGACGGTAGGGGTTCTCTGCTTATAATTTTCTTAGGCTTCGCAAACTGCTGATCACCTATCTGGATGGCTTCCTCGTGGATGACAAGGTACGTTCCTTTGCGGAGAGTCTCATTCTGGTTCCTTGTAGAGACTGTTACGCTGGCGTCGTTAATTATGACGAGTCCGTCGGTTACCAACTCGACCGCTTCTCCATGACGCGACGAGATCACTTCGCAGGATGCTGAATGGTTATTCAACAGAGAGAGTGCGCAGGAGGCCCTTACTAGTTCTTTACAAAAATTGATTTGAATAGCTTTCCTACAATCTGTCAAAGGAACATAATCTGAGCGACATTTTCCAATTTTCCTGGTCTCTAAGTTCAAATATGAATTATTAAAAATAACTGGATAAAGGATCACATTGTCGCAAATGTTTTTGATTTTAGGAATTAGAACCAAATACTTAATAAAAGACTCATTTTGAAAAACTTTAACTTGTGAAACTGAAAGAATTTCTGCTAATGTTAAAGTGGTTTCCTCAACCTCTGTAATTTTTTCAAGTTCAATGTTACTCAATAGAATTGGATTTATAATGTTTAAACGAGCCAAACTAATTGATGTTACTAAATTGTTCAGGAATTCAATCACAGCTCTATTCCTGGTTAAAATTACTTCAGAAGTATGCTTTTTTTCCAAATTTAGAATGTTATTATTCCTAGTTACCTCGTTAAGTCTATTCGTGAGCTCATTGATCTTGTCCTGAAGATGAGTATTTATCTTTAATTGCTGATTATTATTTTGAATAAGAGCTTTCTCTTTAAGCAATACATCTTCAAAATCATCATGACTTGGAACACCCGTTATAAACTTTAGAGCGTCTCCCAAAAAATCAAAAGCACGTCTAGTTCTTTTTAAGTAAGGTTTCCTAAGAATGCTAAGTAATTTTAAAATTTCTTCCGCGTCATTTTTGATGAATGTAGAGACACTATCAACGTCAGAAAAATCATTTTGCAATTGACAATTTTCAAAAGCGATTTCCTCAAATAGTGTCAAATTGACGGTGTGATCCAAGTAAAGAGATTCCTTGTACAAACCTACTTTCCCTTCATGAATGGGAATGTAAGGGGATTTCGTGTATTCAATTACTTTGAAGGCCTGTACAAGCCATATCCAGTGTCTAAAAAAAAAGGATAAAAGCGAAAAGTAAACTTACTTCCAATGAATAAACTTAGATTTAAGGAGATTAAAAGATGAAACTTATTTGATGCTACTGACAAGAGAATATACTCGTCAAAAGGAAATGTTTAAATCAAAAGATAAAAAGGAAAAAATTACTTAATATTACTTTTATGGATTATTAACCCTCGGGTTGTCTTGATTTTGGTTCCTAAGTCTTCCAAAACCACTACCGGACTGAATAAGCTGGTAAGCTTATTTCCTACTCGACGCGTAGTTTTGACGTATACCTTTTTACCTGGATCGAACACACGATGCATTCTTTGCCGATTGTGAGATTCTAAGACTTTGCCTTGTGCAGCTTTGATTCTGTCTGACACTTGTTTCAATCGGTCGGGGGAAACAGAATGAATGATATCAATTGGGCATTCCCCAGTGACGCTGTGAATAGATCGATTGTACTTGTCACAAGCCAATAAGAAAATCTCAACCGTATCCATAATTCTGTATTCGAGGGCAAGGCATCTAGCTATCTCTGCCAGTGTGGAATGGAATCTTTCTACCTGTCCATTGCTTGAACTGTGAAATGGTGGAACCTTATAATGGTTAACTTGAAAATGGGTCCGGAGAAGAGCCTTAATTGTTTCAGAACAAAGAGCCCTTTCGTTATCAGTAACAAGCAGCTCTGTTTTCTTGAAAAAACTCAAAATTCTTATCAAGGCTGGCTTTATATCTACAAGTGAACGCGAGGAAATGGGCTCGATTAGAGCGAATTTGGACAATTTGTCTACACAAGTCAGAAATTGAGCCTGATTAGTGGAGAAAATGTCAACGTGTAAGATTTCTCCAACTTTAGTAGGGATAGGAGTTTCACGAATAGGTTCCACGATAGGCTTCCGCTGATATTTAGATCTCCAACAGATGTCACAGCTGGAAATGAATGCTTTGACCTGCTTTGAAATATTTGGGAAGAAGTAGGATTGAAGTATTTTCGTGGAAACGTCTTTATAGCATCTGTGGGCTCTCTGATGTTCTTTCGCGATTATGTCCGATTGGTCATCAGGATTTGTCACGTCAATTACTAAGGACATGCAATATAACACCTTTGAACCTGGGAATTCCTTCTGTAGATAATCTTGAAATATAGCCAAAACAGATAACTCACAATGAATGCCATTGTTCACGGAAGGGTTAATAGATTCCCTCAATTTCGTTATAAGGAATTCCTGATCTTTAAAACCGATGGTGTGCCTCAAGAATTTTTTAAACAAAATTTTCCTTCGATAGAAATTATCGTTTCCGGGAGCGATAACGATTTGATTCTTGAAACAATTTACGGGATGAGGACTTGACCGAATAAAATCGGAAAGGGACTTTTCACTATGCACAGTGTCACCTGACTCGGAAACGTCCATTTGGGACAGTGTTTCCTCCTGAGCAGCCGTCGTTCTGGACAATGTTTCGTCCTGGGAGGCAGTAGATTCACAAGAGTTATGAGAATCCTGAGACTGTGTCGGAGCTGATGAATCAGAGTCATCTATACCATGCATGAATTGTCGAGACAAGGCGTCGGCGACGATATTTTCCTTGCCGGGCTTATAATGAAAAGTCGGAGCATATTCCTCAATAGCGGCTTGCCATCGCTTCATTTTAGCATTCGAGTTACGATGTGACATTGCAAATGTCAAAGGTTGATGGTCAGTGAAAATATTAACACCTTTGCAGGCGTAAAGGTAATTTCGAAGTTTTTGAAGGGACCAGAGAACAGCTAACATTTCCCTCTCATTAGTTGCATAGTTCTCTTCAGCTTTGGAAAGTGTTCGTGACACAAAAGTAATTGGCTTTCCCTTCTGCGAGAGCACAGCTCCAATTGCAGTGGAGGATGCGTCTGTGGTCAAGTCGAATGGTTGATTAAAGTCGGGTTGAAAAAGTAAGACATCCTCGGATGCAAGAATCCGTTTGACTTTCTCAAAAGATGCTTTAGCATCATTGTCCAAGGTTATTTGTATGTTTTTGGATTGTCTGGCGCTAACATTACCGTTCTCGCCACGCAAGTATTTTGTAAGCGGTTTCACAAGAGACGCATAATTCCTGACAAATCGCCTGTAATAACCGGATAATCCCAAGAATGCTCTTAAGGAGCGAAGTGTTCTAGGTTCTTCGTAATTTAAAATTGTTTGAACCTTCTCAGGAGAGGTTTTAATACCGCCTTCGGACACAAGAAATCCAAGAAACTCGACTTCCTGTTTGAAGAACTCGCACTTTTCTGGGGATACTCGCATATTAGCATCACATAATTTTCCCAAAATTATTTCAATGTCCTTGAGATGTTGTCCAATATCTTGAGAAAAAATTATAACGTCGTCAATGTAGACGTAGCACCGGACACCAATATCCTCCCGCAAAACGTCGTCAATCGCACGTTGAAAAATGCTCGGTGCATTCTTCAAACCGAAAGGTAGTCGACAAAACTCGTACTTCCCATTGTTCACTGAGAAAGCAGTCTTTTCACGATCTTCCTCCTTCATCATTATCTGGTGAAATCCAGATTTTAAATCGATCGTCGAAAAATATTTTGCTTCTCCTAAACTTGAGAGGATCACGGAAATATCCGGAATTGGATACTTATCGGAAATGGTGTGGGAGTTGAGCTTCTTAAAGTCAATGACCAGACGATGCTTCTTTTCTCCGTTCTCATCTTGTCCTTTTTTATCGACTACCCAGATTGGGCTGTTGTACGGAGAACGAGAAGGTCGAATTATCCCGTCACGCAATAAGTGGGATATCTCAGAATTTACGAAGTCAGTGACCCCGAATGGGTAAGGATACGATTTAGAAAAAACTGGTTGATCAGTATTAGTACGAATCGTCGCGACTATATTTGTGTTGAAAGGTAGGGCTGAATCTGGGTCAGCAAAAACGCTTCTGAGTCGGGTTATCATCGAGCGGAAAGATTTCGAAATGGACTCAGGGATAGAAGAAAAATCAATTTTGATTGAGTTGACCGATTTACAGTAAAGAAATTTTAGCTCTTCGTGGCCCTCATGGCCATAATAAAGATACCCTCTCTTGACATCAATGATTGCTCCTACCTTTTTTAGGAAATCATAACCAATAATGGCGTCAAAACTAGTTAGATCGGGTAAAATGAAAAACGTTTCGACATGTCCAAAAAGCTCTATCTTCGTCTTATGGGTGATCTCCGTCTCACCATTAACTGTTTTAATTGTAAACGGTTCGTTTACCCTGTGAATTCCTTTTAGCAAATCAAAATCCCTGATATAATTTTTTGAAGAGCCCGTATCTACGAGAATTTTAAGGGTCATCATATCTTCAAGCTTCTTCTCTATAAAGGGAAGAAGCGACTTTACCCTAAAAAATTAACATCGTCCTCATAGTCAACTTGTTCCTGGATGTCATCTAACTGATCCTCAGTTTGATCAATATATTCCTCAGCATCCCAATCCTCAGACTGAAGTTCTTCAGTCTCATCGGTCTGAAAATTGTTGATTCTTTGGTGTTTTCGGGGATCATCGCGAACCGAAATAGTTGACTCTAGAGGCCGTTTGAAGTGAACTCTAAGACCTTGTTGGTTTAAGTTAGGTCTCGAGGGGCCTGGGGCAGGCGTATTGTTCTGGGATTCACGTGGGATAGGTCTGCTTGCGGATAAATTTTGACGATTAAAGTATGAAGGATTTCGAGGAAATAACTGTGGCCGGAAAACAGGGGGTTCGTTAGTAGACAAATTAGGTCTATTTAAACGAAAACGACTTGTGGATGGATCAACTTCCATAGGAACATCCCTTGGTTGAGCTCCTAATGATTGCTGCGAAGAAATCCTACGATATTGGGGCAAATTATGAGCTTGTGGCTTAATGGACTGTAAACCCATTAGACGATTAGCGAAAATATTTGCAAAATCATATCGCCGTTGATTCATGTTAAGTTCCTGGGCTAAGGCCAAGGCTGATGGAAGATCATCAGGTTTGCTAGAAAACAAAATATCTCCAACAGGTTTATTCAAACCCGAGATAAAAACGCGGAGAGCGTCAGAACGGTATTTATCGTTGAGCAATTTTATCATTTCAGAATTGCCGGAATACTGCATTGTCACCTTATTAGTGAGCAAATTAAGATGTCGCTCAATAAGATCATAGTACTCCTCGACAGACGTTCGCCCTTGTCGGAGGATACTCATTTCCTGTTCAAGAACATGAAGTGACCTCTTATCTGAATAAGTATGATCCAGTCTCGCGATAATTGCTTCAAAATTTAGTACGGTGTTATGGGATGCCAGGATAGTATCCGCGTTTCCGACAATTTTATTACGGATAATTGCGACAGCCTGATAATATTTCGAGGTATCCACATAAGGTTGGTACACTTTAATTGCGGTGTGGGCGGCTTGTCGCCATGATGGATACTTCAATAGAGTTCCATCAAATTCCGGTAAAGATTTGACAAGATCTAATCCTTCGGGGCATGCAGTAGTAGAAGTAATGTCAATGGGCTGGTACGAAATAATCTCGTGTTGACATGTCAGGGCATTTATTTTCACAGTTAAAGCCTCAATTTCGGCTTGAAGTTCGGACCTTAGCCGATTGGCCAATGTCTCCTGATTTACCTTAAAGGTAGTTGAAATTATGGCACGTAGTGTACCCTCATCTACTCCGGTAGTCATGATTATTTTCCTTTATTAAAAAGGTTCGGAAATTAATAAAAAAGAAAATTAAAATTAAAATAGCCCAAAGGAAAATCTCAGAATCTCTCTCCTATTTCAAAAAAAATCAAATTTAAATTTATAACCTTGAAATTTATTTAAAAACGTAAAATTAAATAAAAATATTTCATAAAAAGAAATGGGAGTCCACCCGAAAGTCACAATTAAATCGAAAAAGCAAAAAATTAAATAAATCAAAAGGAAACGATAAAAAAAATCAATGGCCCACTCACAATAAGATTGCTACTATCAACTTCGGCATTTTAATTTTAAACTCCCTGCGCACTCTGTTGATCCTCGCAGATGTCGTTGACCTCAATTGTTGTCGGCAAAAATTTACTCGAACCCTCAATTCAATTTTGAAAATTTTTCCTTTCCGGTGCACTTCACCTTCAGTTCTTACAGTTCTAATAGTTTTTCCCTTTTTTCCTAACACTATCTTCGCTTTCACTATCCCTTGCTTTATTTTGTCCGAAAAATTTTTTCACTATTTATTCTTTATAATTTTCTTCACTTTTTCCACTGTCTAAGTCTTTTCTGCTATTTCCACTCTTAAAGTTTGCTTCACTTCATACGAAGTTTTTTCCTCTGTTTAATCTTTGTAATTTTTCTCACCTTTTTCCACTGTCTAATTTTTGTTTTTGCTATTTTCCACTCTTTTTTTTTTCACTGTCTTATTATTTTTTTTGCTATTTTTCACTCTTTTTCACTGTCTTATTCTTCCCTGCAATTTTCCAACTTCAAAATTTTCACTTTTTTGTTTTTTTTAATTAACTTTCAAGAAATTTTCACAAAGTTTATAGAATTAGTAGTGAATTTTATCACAACTACCACAAGTTTTCCACTAGTACGGTGGATTTCACGATGGGACTCTATAGTGATTTTACTCACTGTCCCTGCTCGGGCGCCAATTAAAAAGACTTGTTGTTTCTTTGGACACTCGACGAAGAGTGATTTATTTATTCAAATCAATCTCAGCCCTAGGGCAGAATTCTTTATTTTTCCCACATCCGCTGCTTGGCGTCACATTCGCACGGGCGAGGGTTTCTGCTGATCAAGCGTCTGCAGAATGCACGCTTTATCAGAAGAAACCCTATATCCGTGCGATGCAAGACCAATGCAGGGATGTGGGTTGGCGCAAGATTGCGCGCGTTGCTAACTTGTATGTGGTAAATTTAATTTTCACGCAAATAATACTTTCTTAATTTGTTTTAGCAGATTAAAAGAGCCCAATTTCTGCTTCTAATGGGAATTTTTGAAAAGTTCAAATGAGATTGTAACATCTTTCTTTTATAAACATAATATCATGCATTAATCTATGTCACAATTTTATTATTTATTTCCTCGTGCTTCAGCTAAATCAAAAATTCATTTCTATTTATAAATTTTAATAAAAAACGGTTGTGTTTGGGCCGGCTCTGAATTATACTATTATGCCCTGTAATTATATAATTTAGATAACCATCAGGACGGTTTTCATTTTTATTTAGGTATTTTGGTATAAGACTCTTGATATAGAGGAGATTTGAGTTGTGGTAAACAACTTTTCCAGTAAAATATACAATTTGGTGTTCAAGTAGAAGCTCAAAGTTTGCACGGTATCCGAATTAACCTATTGATCTCAATTCTACACTATCTACTCGAGATTTGTATCCTATGTACTGTATGGTGTCACAAATAATGCAAGTGCATGCATTTTGGCTTCTGGTCATCACGTCACCAAACACAATCCATATAGAGAAGGATTTTCATGTGAGCACCGCAAATGCGAATCTTCCTGGCAAATTTTCACTCTTCCCCCAAAATCACTAATATTTCAGCCCTCATTCACTTGTGTACAATGTGGCTCCATTCAAATGGGGGGGATAATTCCAGTAGTATTGCCAGATGCACACTAACCGAACATACGGGTTTAGACTACATGCTTTCCTGCCTCACACTGGGTAGTAGTTCTATGATGTGCAGACCTGTGAGAAAAAGGACGGGTTGGCTTGATGATGGGATGTAATTATTATGAGACATGTAAACATTTATTACTATTCCCTCTTGGTTGCCCCGCTTGTCCCCAAAATGATGCAAATGGACTAGAGGGGCAAGGGTGGATTTGTAATGAGAAATCCTATAAAATGACGGTATTTCCACCCAATGGACAAATATTGAAGGGGTTGGAATAAATTTTCGGTTCACCATCAATCCCAATCAAATAAAACTACTATGTAAATTCGACTGCAATTGCGGTCAATTCCTTCATAAACTATGTACTAATAGGCGGCAATTTGCTTCCCCACTGTTACAGATTATGGCAATGATTCATTAAACATTTACGTGGTGAGCAAATTTCATTTTATACCATGACTAGGGCCATTACAGTTAAATATTTATTGGAGTGCACAACTTTTGCAATAGAGCTCTCTCTAAGGGGTAGTCAACATTCTCAAAATTAGTTTATTAATAAACTGCTTTCCACGGGAAATTCGTAAAATTTTTGAACGCTCATAATAGTTTACCTGGGATATTAAGTCAAGAGGAAATGTTAAATATTTGAATGTGATCTCAACTATTTATAATGAGTACATACGATGATTTTAATTACAAATTTTCAATTTATTTGCAACAGATGAGGCAATATTATTATATTTATTTTGCGGTCTGAACTTATTCTCTTTACCCCAATACGGTCCCAAAATTAAATGAAGTAGTTCCATGGGAATTTAGGATTGAAAAATAAATTACAGGTTTTATCAGCAATTTTGCGAAAATGCTTCAAACTTGTTAGAGACTTAAAAACTCTTCATACGAACATTTTAATCAAGTAATTCATTAGATTTTCCGGTTATTTTATTCTTTGATAAAAACCCTTTACGAAATTAATTAATGTGTGTAACGTAAGTGGAAGAAATGTTGAATTTTTTTTTACAAATTTTCAGAAAATCATTTTCTAACCGTCAATTACTTAATAAACTTTATATAATAAATTATTTTATAAATTAAATTAATTTTATTTTGAAACATATTTTTAAGAAATACGACAATTGGTGATGCAAACGACAATGCGTAGTTTACAGAAAATCTACTGATGAGTTTAGAAAAAAGAATTAATTCCAGGTAAAATTGTACGTACATATAAATTCGTTAATTAATATTAATTACGAGAAAATATTATATGAAAATTCGTTTTAAAATTTTTCATTTATAACTTTTTGTAATAAAAATATTTCCATGTCATTTGTTAGAAAATCTGGTAAAATTGTTCACAAAATTGAATGTGACAAGAAGGTTAAAAATACAGATTTGTTTTAAGGGTTCATTTAATTTGTTTAAAGCTCACTTTTACTAGATTCGTTTTTATTGTCTATTATATAAATGAATACTCAAATTTTGAATTTTACTTTCAAAATATTTTTCAAAGTATTTTCAAAAAGTGGAACATGTGAAAGAATTCTTATTTATTCAAAAATATGTATATTACATCACATAAACATTGATCTGTAGACAAGGATAAACACGAGTATGAAGGCTCATTGACAAATCGAAAATTTCAAAGCTTTTTTAAAATTTTTTTTTATTAGGGGTCCATCTGGAAGATAATTGCCCCGTTCAAAGTTATACAACATAAAAAGTGAAAAAAGTAAAAAGACTGACACTTAAAATGAGGTCAAGTTTTTTTTTAAAGGAATATCCCAAGAAGCAAAATAGCTGCCTTATAGAACCAAGTATTAAACAAGTCTTTTAGTGCACTCTTAAAAGTCTTAAAGTGAGAATTTTCTGTTGAAATTTCTATAGAAGTTCTTAAGATTCTTAAGAGTGCGCCACTTTACTTATAGTAGTCTCAGTGATGGAACCAAGAGTGTTATAAGCAAATAAAAAGATTTTTGGTTCTATAGTGCCTTACTCAAGGAATTCTACAAGACTATATTAAGAAAAAAAATGCTTCTTGGGATCATTGTTTACCAACATGCTTTCCAAAATTTGTGCATTATGACCAGCGCACAATAACTTTTGTTTGTAAACATGTTTTCAAAATTTCCTATGAGAATGAGCGAGATGACTAGATTTAGATCTCATTCACTCTCATTGAAATGTCAAAAACATGTTTACTAAACAAAAGTTATTGTGCGTTGGGCATTAGACTATGTACTGAGAAAAATTGTTTTGTTACATTTTGCCCCTTTTCAATTTATTGAAATATGGCACACATACTTCGGCTTTAACTGCCAGATTTTTTGATCAATTACACAATGGATTACTTATAACTACCGTAGATACCGTACTGGTTGATTATTCCTTAGTATGACATCCTTGATGAAATCCTGGATAATCTCCATATAACTTGATTTCATGCAAAACCTTTTGATTCAATTTTCGCTTCTGTCGCTATACTTTCTTCTTACCTTCTCTTTTTTTCACTTTTTTATATAACTTTATCGAAGATAACTTCATGTAGAATAATTTTGATAAGAATTAAAACTTGCAGTTTATCCAAAATCCCAAAAGTGCTTTGCTGCAACAAGTTTAGCTTTCAAATTTTTTTTGATCAATTTTAAGCTAGTCCAATCCTGTTCTTCTAAAACGTTTTAATTTAAATGGTTTTTCTAACTTCCGTGAACTAAAACGTTTTTAGAATGATATTTATAAAAAAATATCGGCTTTTGATAATAATTTATGATAATTCAATTTAGGTGTATTCAACTCTGCAGGAAATTAATGGCCTTTGTCCTTTTCTGAGCACTCACTTGATCGAATAAGTCACGGAGTACATTGATATGTTTATTTATCGGAAATGACATGCACATGGATAGTAAAAAGCCAAAAAATTTTATACGGTCACGTCAGCTGCTCAAATAGTGGAGTCTTGATCAGAGAGGAAGTGAAATTTATCAATAAACTTCGTCCCCAAAATTCGTTTTAGTTGCACTCTCAGAAATTGACGAAAAGCCACAGGAGAGTAATTTGTCATGTTTCTTGTATTGAAGTCGACATCTATCCAATTTGCCTTAATTCGATATTTCACAGGGTGGTCACTCAATCAATGAATTGGTTTTTGATGGACTGACTTGGGCTATAAACTCGGAAAATTCAGTGGTTTTAGAATTTGCGCAAATTTTCAATTCAAATGAAATACAATTAAATGCAATCAAATAGGAAAGTTTTCTTTTTATGTGGAAAATAGTTGTGAGATTTTCCTTTCTCCATCTGCTCAACAAACTTTCAATCCTATCATCAAACCCCATCATTGCTTGAATACATAAAAGCAAACTGCTATAGAGAATTAGAAAATGCAATGGTATGGGAAGCGGGTTTTAATGCCTTAGTTTGGTATGTGAGTTGAAATCAGATTTCTGAATTGTTTAGAAAACTATTGTCGACCATCTATTCTGATGATACTCCATAAGGATTCACTCTTCATTATTGTTGCACTAAGGAAAATAAGATAGAAAGAACGGATCTTAGAATATACGGGAGAATGAGGTAGTTTTCACACATGTTAAACTTTCGTATACTTTTGAGATAATTTCTTAATAAGATAATTTGGGAATTATGCTGCATATTTTCAGACAGCATATATAGTGTTGAAAAAATAGCTGCATGAAACTACCCCATCCTCTCCTAACAATTTTGCTGAATACTCGAACTTATTTCTACAAAACAATGAAAGTTGTTTTAAAGTTTGAATTAGATTTTTTTCAATTTTATCTTTTTAAAAGTGGTTTTTAGAGTTTTTAGAAAATACTTTCAATAAGTCGACTCAAGATTTGTTAAAATAACTTTTTTGAATGACGAAAAAATCGTTTTAATATCACTTTACTTAAGCATAAAGTAAGTGAAGCGTGTATCGACCATGAAGGTTAGATCGTCACCCCAAAATAAAATCATTTATTAAAAATTATTCGTTGTGTTTTTTTTTTCCTATTTTGGCAAGATGTATTTCATTAGTATAGTTAAAACCAGACATTTCGTAAAACAAAATTTATAAAAATCAACGAATAATTAAAAAAAAAATCATTTTATTTTGGGGTGACGATCTTACCTTCATGATCGAAGCTTCATTTAGCTAGGACGGTTTGAGATTTAGATGGTACCTTTTTAGCAGAAATATTTCAGTCAATAAAAAATACGACTTTCCCTTATTCTGTAAACTCTTCGAATGTGATTTTTACTAAACATTTTTTAGAACGCTTCATATGTTCTTCTTTATTAACTTTATTAAGAATCATTGGCCTGATGGCCTTAATTGGGAGGAATGAGAATCCTTTAATGATTTAATTTTAAATTGCATTTGAATTCCTTAAATATGGGCTTTTTATTAGAATCGAATCTAAAACCTTTGTTTAAAAAAAAACCAGCGCTTCATTCATTTGGCCATAAAATCTAACTATTATTTGGTAAATCTGTCTATTTTGCGATAATTGTTACTGTATAGAATTTCCATTGATTGGAGATCTCTTATTTTTAAGAGACAAAAGACGGTTGGATTTTGAATATGCATGGAGGGAGAGAGAAGGAGGAAAAAGTGGTGAATAAGATCAGCTGGAAAAAAAGTAGGGGAAGAGCGGGAACCAGTCTGGGAGTTACGTAAGACTTGATTTTGCAAAGAGACGTGAGGTTGAAGTTATTAGTTTATTTAGTGAATTATTATCAAAAATATTAACTTTAAAATACAGAAAAACGACAGTGACGTAGAGTTAAACTGTGTTCAGTCTAATAGTGGAGAAGTTGGTGTAAATAAATAATTGGTGAAGGTGATAATTGTGTTTTTCTGCTGTGGTGCACTTGGTGAAGGGCATTAGGCGGTCATCGAGGAAAATTCTTCTGGAAAAGCCAGCCACCTACGTTCCGGATCACTTGAATACATTTAATAAAGGAATATATATTTCCAGGTAAACTAGGCAGGAAGAAGAGGGTATTAAATATCACAGAATCCTATCACAGAGAAATTATTGTTTACCACAGGTAATTCTCCACAGTTACCACTTCATAGTTTAGTTCTAAGTACATTACTTGTCAAAAATTCCTACACTGAGAGAAATCCGAAAAAGTTAAAATAACATTCCAGAAATGTTTATTTTACCCTGCAGTATTGATCCGAAATCGGTGTAAATATTACGCTTTTTAGGTGTATTAGGGGTTAAAGTTATCCTTTTCCATGTTAATTTTACCCTTAAAAATGTGTGAATTTAACATTGAAAAATGTTGATATATTTTGACACCTAAAAAGTGTTAAATTTCTGAGGAAAAAAGTTAATAGCACCCCCGTTTTTTTCTCACAATCAGTGTAGGGAAAAGTCGTCTGCCTTCAAACGAAAAATGGAGTTCCAAATTTAAGATTTTTTTCTGAAGAATCCACAAAATGGATTTTATTTTCTACTACACCAAAAAATTCTCTTGTTCATTCGGCGTATATGATTACCTCATTTAGCACTCGCAAGTCCTCAGTTTTTCCTTCTGAGGAAATTAAAAAAAGTGATGTCGATTTGTATGAAAGCAGCTGGCATAGTCTGCCTTTAAACGCGATGCAGCTGCCTTTAAATGTTTTTTTCACTGAGAATATTGAATCAATAAAACTAAATGGGCTATAAATGAATAGGTTGAAGCCTAACGCACTCATTAAAATCATCACTGCAGTCAAAAGACATTAAACAATAACTTTTCTTCACATTTTTCTGAAGCACTGTTTTGCACTTGAAAATTTGGAAGGAAAAGCCATTGAAGTTGAAAATTGTCAACTTGAAACATCCCGGCCGGAGCAAGATAGCAGGTTATAGGTATTTGTATGACGTTCGTCAGAGAAAAGTAGGAGTTCGATTTCACATGTTTTGATGTATGGAAAGATAGGATTTAAAGGCACACGACATTAGCATTTAAAGGCTGCTGCAGGGTGATATTTGCAAATTTTTGCCACCCAAAAAAATTGTGTAATCTGAACCAAAATGTATTAACAGAAATATTAAGCCTGATTAACCTTCTATGTGTCACAATGGAAGATTTATTTGTAAAATGATTTTTACTATGAAAAATCACATGATTTGTGGAACATCAAAATTACAGTTTAGAGCTCATTTTCATTTTTTTTTGATCTAGCATCTAGAAAATAGGAGCTAGGCTCTCCATTTTTTGATGATTTGTGAGGATGATGGATATCTACCTAATAGTTAATAGAATATAATTTATGCTTTTGAGAACAACGAAAAAATCGCAACATTTAAAGGCTGCTGCATTTAAAGGCAGACGACTTTCCCCTACCTAATTTTTCTCAGTATTTTCTTTGATGATACGTATTAACGATTTTTATCTTATTCTCTGACAGAATTTAAAAGTTTTCTGAAAGTTTTCCTTTTGGGGGATTTTAAAGGAGAAGTGATTTTAAAATGGTTTTCATTGTATTTTGAAACTTACATCTAGTTCATTATTTTGCAAGTTCTCTAAAAGTATGCTTAAATTTTCGAACTATGCGCGGAATGGACTCTTTAGCTGATTCCTAAGAAAATGCAGTTGAGGAATGGAAGTCTCATTGAGTGGAATTAATTATCCAGAAACGCATCTGGTGGAACTATTATCATCTCGTTGGTTGTGAATGTGGAAAGTGTTGAAGAATATGACGATAAAAATAATTAGACTTTGAAGGGTGTGGACTAAATGTGGAAGACTGAGATAATACTCATCTCTACACACCCTCGCATGAATATTTTCTGACCCATTTTGATGTGTTATAATTTATTACTTCCTCGAGAGAATCTATTCTCTTTTCCTATTCATCACATCGATAGAAATTAATGATGTTCCCGGAGGAGAGACTAGCATGAAAATGTTAAAATATGTTCCATTGATGAATCTATTGAAGGGTCTCATCGGGAGTTTTTTGGATAGAGAACGACCAGGAAAAAAGAGTGAATATTCTATTTTCTAAATTATCTAATTTACCTTATTCATTCAGCAATTCAGTGGCTTAACATATTTTTTTTTGTTCCCTATAGTGTTTGTCTGTCCAATGTCTAACCAGGGAGTGTCTGTCATTGGCTCCTACTGAGCCTCACCATTTGAGAGGGCCTTCCGTAGAAGCACGTCACACCTGTCTTTCCTGGCCTTTGCAGAATAGCACCGGAGGGGTTGGACATGACACACACTTTGCCCTCGTCCATCGCATATTTTCCCCATTGACCCAGAATTTATCTGATAAATCCCGATAGTTTGGAAAATTAGATAATCTTCTCCCTTTTAGGGTTATTAAAAAGTCTTGTTTCTGTAATTTATTGTAGTGCAAATTGCCATCATTTGTGGTTTAATGGGCCAAAGAAGGGGCTATATTACATAGATATCATCACAGAAATATTTAGGAAACAATAATAAATAATTTTCTAGTTAGATTAACTTATCCGATAAGAAAAGAACGTTTATGTTTTTGGTTTTAATCGTATATCAGTAATATTGTCTGAATAAAGCACAATCCCAAATCAAAATTTCGAATTGGGAAAACTCTTTTGATCAAATCAGATGCAGTAATTATTATTTCTAACTCTAACTGCAAAAATGTTATTATTAATAAAGACAATAATAAATTTGTTTGCTCTCAATTAACGTTAAGGGCAAGGTTAAGGGTAATATTGCGAAGCTCGTCAAATTCTTAGCATCAATATTTCACCAATAAATTTTTTACCACAATTCTTAGAAAAAATCACATTAATAGTTTCTACTGTATGTTTAAATTAAAATTAAAAAGGAAAATAAAAGAAATAGGGTAACAGGAACACTTATTGGCTTTTAAAAATTGACAGGAGCACTTTAAGAACTCGTGTCAGGAAGACCTATTGAAGGTAGATTGCCTGTATTACAGAAAAAATCATATTACTTACATATTATTACAGGGTGCGCCAATTGAAGTGAAAGCAAATTTAGGTTCTTTAAACTTCCATACTATTGGTCACACTGTCCTCATATTTTGCGTAATTTTGTAGTTCATTTTATTAGCTACAAGACCACGAAATCATTTGCTAAAATTTATAACGTAAACTTTTTTATCTGAATTGATACTCCAATATAATAGCATGACGGCTCTATATTTGATCATAATGCCGTAATTGGCTATCATTAGA